>NW_010118957.1:67005-72435 GCF_000699245.1 Pterocles gutturalis
AATCCTACGTTAACCGTTATTTGCTTTAACTATTGGAACAGCCAAAAGGAGGGAAAATTACCTTGGCAGACATGCAACTGTACTGACATAATACTGCTTGCTATTACTTCCAGAGGAATAAGTTTTTGTATTTTGTCACACTTGTATAAAACCAGGGCTCGCCATGATGTAATCCCATGACCCCTCATTAATAGTACCTTCTCCCACACGCAAGGACAGACCAGATCTAAGGATTTAAACCCAAGGGGTTTGTCATTTCAGAACCTCTGTTTTGCTGTGCCCACTTTCACCATCCTCAGAGGAGCTGCATTCCCAAAATCTGATGGAAGTTTTGTTAAAGTTGGGCACCCAAAACCTGAGCCAACCTAAGAGTTACATACGCTTGAAAGCTTTAGTACATTAACTTTGTTTGTCGGCCACAGAGTTAGTTTCATTGATCTGAAAGCAAGATAATGATTTACAAAACAAAACCACAACCACTTGTTAGCTGTAAGAGTCTTTATATATGCTGCATTAATTCAAATGTGAATTAGACCGATTAGACATGGTAATGCTGCCGAAGCACTCAGTGCTGGCGGAGCGGCTTTCCCTTCCAGACTCCTCGCATCAAGTCCTGTCCTGCCATGTTCCCATGCCAAGCTGGCAAGGGCCCGCACCCCGCCAGGAGATAAAGCCGGCTGCCGCACTAGAAGGCGCATACAGAAGGCATGTCTAGCAAGTACACTCTCATGACTAACATTTCATTTCTGCGATAACACGCTTGGCCACCTACACAACTAGCCCTCTGAATAAACACTTTGCTGCACGGGTTCCCATGAGCAGCAGACTGATGGGAGAACAAGATAAGCTTTTGCTGTTGCTCTCACAGGGGTTTGCTAGGTCTGGACTATCTGCCAGATCTCACATACAGCTCTTGTAGCTCCGTTTCCTATCAGTCATTTTGGTCAGGTCCACTGCTTCGCTACCAAGGCACCGGACCACTTCTTTCATTTGTACAAGTACGTTGCTGAGCTCCCAAAATGCCCATGTGAGCACAAGCTGTGGTGGGGCAGATGGGATAGCACAGTGAAACCCCCTCCCGTTAGACGACAGATAGACATCCATCAAGCCAGATGAGCTTTTCAGACCCAATGCTCAACAACCCCTGCCTGGTGAAGGCACCCACCACCTCCTTTCCACCTTTTCCCTCTCTCCACAATGTCCCAGACCAGTGTATTTTGAAAGGCATATCTCATGGATCCATGCTGTCATCACACACCAACAAAAGCCTTTGCAGCTTCCAAATCTTCAACAGAAGTTTCCTGTCTTTCAAATGCTAGATCACAGACTCATTCACAAGAATGAGTTTACATCAAAGCCAGTCATCAGCAAAAGTGTGTTAAGTGGCACAAAATAGGCATGTCCAAGAGTTGGCTTTTCTATCAGCACCTGTCATTGCTTCCATTTCCTCTGCGATACACTCTCGGCTCTGTGCCAAAGTAACCTGTGCACTGCTCCCAGACCCTGAGTACCATAGGATTGTTTCCATGCCATGTGAAAAGCCATGTAAAAATCACTGTGTCCCATACCAGGGGTCACACCTCTGCAGAAGAAGAGTTGGACAGCTCACTCTCACCAGGCATCAGGGAAAGAAAAAGCAAGGGAACCCTGTAAAGAACAGGGACGGGGCAGGGAGACTCGGGACCATGCCCGTGTAAACAGACAGAGTCATCCCACTGTCACTTGGTGTGGAAGGAGTTCATCCTCCAAAACACATCACACATTCAGGAAACCCCCTGGGAATTTTGGGTACGGTGGGATCCCAGCATGAGCTGGAAAGGCAAGCAGAAAACCTGTGCAGGAAGCTATGAGGCCATGGGCAGAGTACATCCAGAAAAAGCAGCCTGGAAAGCAGATTGACAAGAGCTGCTTTTAAGTTGGATTTTCAGATGCCTGCCATCGCCAGGCAATGAGGGGTTGGTGCTGGGTGGAGGAGGTGAGAGTGGCATGGGCATGCCTGTTAGCACCCCAGCCACCAGCACTCTCATCTGTGCAGGAACCTAGGTGGACCACCATAGCAATCATGAGCAGCTTTATTTCTCAGTGATCTTTAAACCAGAACCACCTCACCTCCTTGATTGTTTGTGTGAGGAGCCTCCTTCCCCTGATATCTTTAATTAAGAGGGCTGTGTGTTGTTTTTCTTTTACTGTGTGGTAGCTTTTATCTAACAGGTATATGTAAAAAGGGTGCCTGGGGAAAATCATATTCATGGGAACAAACTTAGCAAAGCCACTTTAACCCGGCTGCTTTTTTAAGAAGCACCTCCGGGCAATCCCTTGAAGATATTTATGCTCCTCTGGTGAGTTAGAGGCTTCTGAAAACTCTCACTAGTCCCACTTCCCTTTATTCCCCTGGGTACAAACAGTGGGAGCACCACTGTCCCCCTGCTCCCAGTCTACAGCATTCATGAGGAGCTGCTTTAAAGCAAGATGACGAGCTCCACCCTGCAAGCCGCCGAGGGCCCCAGCCCCTTCCAGCACCCAGGGAGCACTGCAGCAGCCCAGGGGCTTCAAATGTGATTGCAAAATTCATACAAATGTAAATATCTGCATAAACCACTGCTGACGAGACGCCTCATGGCTACATCACATGGGCCAGGTACACATCACGAACTTTTCTTTTGACAGGGAAGTTGACAATCAGGGGTTGCCATGTCTAAATGATAGAGCTTGTGCTGGCAAAACACAGCACAGCTGGTACCACAGTCCTAGCAAAACTCAAGGAGGAGGGGAGGTTTTAGGTTAGGGCTGAAGACTGAAGAAGTATGGGGTATTTTTTGCAATATTTTGTCATTCCTTTTGGATAATATCAATATGCAATATCACTTCTAGATTAGACTTAAGATTTTGTTAAAAGTTTACACCAACTACCTTGAAAGCTTCATCCAGATTCTCCTGAAGTCCACATCAAAAGCATTTGCTGGAGGAATCAGCCGAAGCTTCATGCAGATTCTCCTGAAGTCCGCATCAAAAGCATTTGCTGGAGGAATCAGCCTCTTCCCAAACAGCCCAGGCCCATACTTTTGTAGAGGAGAGACCCACAGCAGAAGGAGGGGGGAATACACTCATGGTGAATGATACAGTCCTGTGGCCAATTTCACCAGCTTTAAGTATTCAGAAATTACGAGACAGATCATTCCCTCTCTTGCCCATAGACCTTTCCCATACCAGCTGAAAAAAAATCCCCACAAGGCTAGCTTGTGTATTCAGTACTGAAAAGAGGAAGAAAAAAAAAAAAAAAGAAAATTCCCCACAAGGCTAAACCAAACATCTGGGCAGTTTCCCTTCAGGTGCCTGAGCAAGGGGAGTATACCAGCCACAACCCCAAACGTTTTCACCGCAGTGCTGGGGGCCAGTGCAGCTCCCTTTCGATGGGCACAGCGGGGCAGGCAGCTGGGAAGTCAGGAGAGGCTCCTTGGCAGCTGAAACCCTGGGTCCAAGGGAGTAAAGACGAACGAAACCAGCCCAGCGCAGCTGCCGCGAACCATAACCCAGTTGCAGAAGCTGGCAACAGCTGTGTGGGACTCACTAGAATGTTTTCAGCATCTGTGGAGAGGGTACCCTGCGGGGAGAGGGAGGGAGAGGTCACCCACTGGCCATCTTTCCTCAGTGGAGGTTGGCAGAGTTAAAAATTGCCAAAAACAGGCTAGAAACTGGGGAGGGTTAGGCCACTTAAATTCAGGCGGCATCACCCAGCAGCCCCAGCACAACCCTCTATATGGCACTGCCAGTGGAGAAGGAGCCAGGGTGCCCGGGCCCCACTGGCATTGCTGCCATTGGGTTTTATTGCCTGTACCGCACCCAAACAGCAACAGCCCTCGGGAGAAGCAGTCTCGAAGCACTTCCAAAAATGCATGCAGGGCCTTGCTGCTGAGGAGGCTATGGCCAGCCCCAGCCAAAAGAGACATGCTTGGACTTCTGCTCCCCAGCTTGCACCCAGGGTGGCTCCGGGGTCAGTGCTCCCTGCTCCTGGGGTGCGATCCTGCTCCACGCACACCTCACCAGGGTGCCCTGCACCGGTGCCTGGCCAGAACACCAGGAGCACAGGGGAGCAGCGAAGGGGTGCAGGCTGTTCCCCTCTAGCCAGGTGTGCTACGGGGTGTCACAGCTTGCCCTCAGTCCCCGTCCCGCAGCTGCTGCTGCAGGGCAGGATAGGACTCTGAGCCAGGCAGACCTCTGGACTGATCCCTTGCGTTCACGTCACTTATCTCTGGTAAAGCTCCAGTTTTCACATAATGCTCAATGGGAACACAACTGATTGTTTCCAGACAACTCCCCTGGCTTGTTTTTTGGCATTTCCTATCCTTTTCCTGGCTGGTTACTTCACCCTGGCACTTTTTTCTGCTCCTTTTCTGGTTGCAACCCAGTAAGATGTGGCATGATAGAGAAGGTGCAGAAGTGGGTATCGCTGCTGACAGAGACATTACAGACCCTCTCTGGCTGCCCTGGCGAGTTGAGACGGGGGTTCACTCAGTGCATGGGCATTCCCTCAGTGCACACCCTCCCTTGTTATCTCTGCAGCATCAACAACAGCCAAATCCCTGGGCACAGGCTATTTGTGGGAAAGCGAACAGAGGAGTGTGAGCATGACAAAATAAAAAACCATCGAGCACTCACACAATCTTCTTGGGCCTCATTTACACAGCAAACATGAATGGCCAATGTCAGTCTCTTTGACTGTTGTTAAGCCAGGAAACAAAAGGGGACCTGTCTGTGCTGCCCTGGGGGACAGCCCTCACCAGACACCCTGACCCTGCCTGCCGGGAGGTCAGCACTGTGCTCACCAAAGCACCACACTGGCAGCAACATGGGGTGGCTGCTCAGGAGACATGCCCCTCACCCCGCTCTGGCCCTGCTCCAGTGGCTGGTGCAGATGCAATTCTTCTTTCTGTCTTTGCACTGGACTTTATACATGGGGGCCTCTGGGGACCCATTTGGGAGCCCTTGGCAGCCCAGATCCCTGTCCGGCAGCTCTGAGGCTTGGTCTCACTTTTGGGATGATATGCACATGCCTCTTACACTCACAGACATAGCAAAAACTGTGCTATAGAGCCCCTTGCATTGCTAACACCAAGGGTAAACTCCTGGCAACACAAACAGGTTTCACAAGAGGCCTGGAGCATCTAGTGATGCCACCATATCAACACTCCTCTCATAAGGGTTGGTCAGGGAGTCTGCTGAAATTTCCAAACTAGGATACCAAAATATAAGTATGTGCATATTGGCCAAGCTGGGGGTTTTGACACAGAAAATGGAACAGAACTATTACTGTTGTTGTTGTTATTTAAAAATTACCTGTTTCCAGGAGGATCCAGGAGCTCCAGTCTTAATCTGGGCTCCACACATGGAGATGTTCCTCAGCTCATCATAGAATCATAGAATGACCCGGGT
>NW_010118958.1:0-12647 GCF_000699245.1 Pterocles gutturalis
TTCTGTGATTCTGTGATTCTGTGAACTATGTAGAAAGCGTCGTGATAAAAAGACTGGTGACCTCAGGCAGAACTGATGGGGCTGTCATTGAAACATTTTCAGTTTTATTTTCTATCCTTCCATACATCTGTTATTTACATTCCTTAATAAGAACTAACCATTTTGACCTTTTTTTTATTCCACAGACATGATCTAGACCAAATGTCTTTAAGGATTCCAGCTTTTAGACTCCAGCAAATCTAAGTCAGTGTAGAAACTGCAACGCTATGGTATCAGTGAGTAGAATAACTGTTAAATCAAAAAGTTCTCCAGATTAGATGAAAACGAAAACCTGTATCCAAATGTCTGTAACTGGTACACACAGAATTATAAAAGCATGTACGAATTGACAGATGGAGAGAATGAATTTTCTTCTATGTATATGTGTCACAATTACAGCAGAAATAATGTAGCATTCTTGGGTATTAGTTTGCTTCAACCTTATATGGAGGGTCTGCTCTACCCTGAAATAGTTCTATCTTCCAAATTCAGATGTGAAAAAAAGTAAATTAATTAAAGTCACCATTGTAGATCCAATAAAATAGTTCTATTTTCCAAATTCAGATGTGAAAAAAAAGTAAATTAATTAAAGTCACCATTGTAGATCCAATGATTTTCCAGGACAGTACTTTTTTCATGATACAGACATGACATAGATACATGACACAGAGACTAATCTCACCTTACTTTACACATTTAAAAATTGAACATCAAAATCTCTCCAGCTACCCTGTATTCCCTTTGAAGTCAATGGAGAGAAATGTATTCTTCAAGGGTGATTCATCTCATCTACCTTAAGTCACGCTGTGAGCATGTCCGTGTCTCTGTGGTGTCTATAAAAGGCGTTTTCAGTTAACCTAAATTTAGGCATGTTGTACATTGCAGACTTTTGAAGTAAAAATAAATCCTTTTCTTGCATTTGGTTTCTGCTCACTAATGTAAGTCAGCGCCTAATGCTTTCTATTGTAGTGCAAGATTCCTTGTAGCCTAAGAACCAAAGATAATGGTATATATGTGTCTTCTTTTGGATTATAAACTTATAATAGCAATTTACTGGTTAAAAACAAACTTCTTTTACCTGTAAACCTCCCTGGATTTGAAATGTAAAATTAAGAGCATGCTGATAGTCGGAACTCGTAGATTCCTAAATTCATACTCTTTTGGGTATCAACTGAATCTTAAACTCAAAATAATGTGTAAATGCAAATAGAAACAGGCAGAAAAGAAAGCACTAGAAATGTACTAAGGCTTCTTATTTTTGATAGAAAGGGTGGGAGGAAAAAGGTTTGTCTACTTAGGAAGCATAATTATAGACATTCTAAATGTGATAATTTTAAAAAATGAACTTTTCTTTCACTTCAGGCAAGAAACAGTATAGGAAAAATTTATGTGTAGAACAGGGACTTCTTAACTGGATTTGCATTAGACCCAAACTGCTAGAATTCTCAATGCATAAACCTTTACATCAGTCCTGTTTGTGTAAGATATTATTTCATCAGAGAATATTTCAGTTTTTGTTGCTTCTAGGGAATTGTTTTAATTTATTTCAGCTATGAATTTGTCCCATGGTTTTTAACCAAGGCTTGGTGTGATATAGTCACATCAGAATGAACAATTTTCCTGCTGTAACTTTTGATGACAGCTACAATGCACAGGGAAGCAGTCAAAGTGTGCAGACCTGCAAAGGGTATTGGGAGGCCCTGTGGTCCAATCCTGATGTACGAAACCAGGAATAAAGGTACGAATCTCATTTGCCCAGTGTGTTCTTGAAAACCTATGATGATGCAAATTTCTTTTTTTCTGCAAAGAAATGTGTCCTAGTGCTACACAGGCTTTGCTTTGAGAAGTTTAGTGTAAATCTCTAATGCTTTAGTAGTCTTCCTTGTCAATTACTCTCTTTTATTCTTACCATTGACACAGAGAATAATTTCTTTATTTTCTGTTTATAGTACAAAACTGTATTTTGAAAATTTGTAGTTCATTATAAGATCATCCCTGGATTTTTCTTCTCCAGATTAAGCAAACTGAGTTATCTCAACATTTCTTCATAACTCATGATATCACTAGTCCTGATTACCATGGACTTTCTTCAGTTACTCCAAATGCTATGGGCTGCCATGCTCGAAAACTGGATGTTGGAGGTCTTATCAGTTCAAGCAGCAAAGAATGACTGCAACATGTTTTACAGAAAACATTCTGTTTATGTGTCCTGGAATGGTGTCTGCCTTTCTCAGACTTGTGTGGTGTTACTGACTCTTCTTCAGTTATCATTCTTTAAGAAATAATACAGACTATTTCAGAAAAGTTTCTCCCTCTATTTCTGAAGAGCGCCCAAATTCTATTTTTTCTACTATTCAGTACCTGTCAGTAATTGTGTCAATTTTCAGAACAAATGGTCAAATATTTCCTGTTATCAGGCTTTTGAACTGCAATGCTATTTTTCTTTCCAGTGGATTCATTTCAAAATATCAAAGGACTAATTCTGAATTATTGCTTTTTATTAAAGGCTAAGCTAACTTTTTTAAACCTTTTCCTTTCCCTCACCAGACACTAGCCAAAAAAAGGAAAATGCTTTTAGATATATAGATGATTTCCTTTAGAAGAAAGTACAAAAATAATTTTAACACATATTTATTTTCTCAAATTCTTTAATTCAGGTTTTTGACTGAGGATTTTGGAGCTATTATATCATGACATGAAAGCATATATGCAAATTCTCTTCTCAACTTAGCCTCAGATTCATTGCATGATCTTTAAAGAGGTTTACATTATGCATTAATTTCTTAATCTTATTAAATTTATTGTAGAGCTGCAGACAATGAAAAATTGTGTAATGCAAAACATTACTATAATTTAATCAACACATTTTGTTGAAAAGTCTATTCATACTTGGAAAGTTTTTCATATTAAAGGAATTATGGCCTTGAATCTTCTAATCAAATTTATGTCAATGACTAATATTTCAAAAATTATCAAGGCTTTCCATTTATTTGCTGATACTTTGGCAAAATTTACTTTGCAAATTTGTTTTCATAATGAGTAATTTCATATAACTTTGTCCTGCTACCATCCGAATTATCACAATTTGTTGATCACAGTCTGCCATCCAGGATTCTCTGTGTCCTCTCATTAATTTCTTAAAACAAGTTAGGAACTGATGGCATGTGAATATTTTAGTTGATATACAGAGAGTGTTTCCAGTATATTTGATGCCAATATTTCATTTATTTAAGCACTCTGAATTATTTTAAGTTTAAAACCTACTATTTTTTGGTATTTGCATCCACTTATATTTGTATATTACTTAAGATCTCTTGTTTACTTGCTCTTTTTTTCACTGGTATAAAATAATTGATCTATTCACGTGATAAAACTTCTGCATGTACTCATAATGGTACTTGAATGATACATTGAAAGTCAAGCAAGTGCTCTGTGGCAGACAAAAATTCCTTTGTATGTTTTAAATATATGGAAACATCAAAAGACAAAAACTTTTGAAACTTCTTGCATTTTAACTGAATTCTGTGCTGAAACACAAGTCAAGAATCTGTTTTTCAGACAGGATATAGAATAATAAATCTCAGCCTTATAATGTTTAAAAACCTGATAAACAGATGCTAATATTCTCATTCAAATTTCAGATAAAGAGTATCAGTTTCTTCAAAGAGAAGAAACTTCATCCACACAAACCAAATAAAATATTGCTTCAAAGATGAAAGTAGAAAGACATGTAGAAAAAATAAATGCATGTCTCAAGAACAGTTTTGAGGAAAAAAGAAAAAATAATCTTGTGCAGGGTTGGAGCCCGGGTGCAGGAGCAAGGAAGGAGCAGCCCTGCTCACTGACACTCTCTGTGTGAATCTTACGCGAGGGTAGGCAGGGCCCATCATGTAGCCCACAGAGACGTACAAATCATGACAATTTTTAAATGGCCTGGAGGGTGTGGAGGCTGTCCTGATTTCAGCTGGGACAGAGTTAACTTTCTTCATAGTAGCTACTAAGAGGCTGTGTTTTGGATTTGTGCTGAGAAGAAGGCTGACACCATACTGATGTTCATAGCTGCTGCCAGGACAGTCAAGGAGATTTCAGCACCTCTGCTGTGCCAGTGTCTGCAGGGGCAGGAGAAGCTGGGAGCCTAGGATTCGACCTTAGGTTTAGGATTGAGACCCAAACTGGCCAGTGGTGTATTCCATATCATGCACATCATACCCAGTGTATAGGTGAGACTGTGTCCGGAAATACTCTCTCTTCCTCTGGGTTGTCTCCCTCTCGGTTGCCCCTCTCTCAGGGTTGTCTTGTTCTCTTGAACACTCAGGCTTTTATCTCCATTCCGGGATTGAGGTTTTGGGACTCTCCTTGCTCTGGGATTCTTAGCTGGGAATAGGCTGAGCATTGGTCATTGCGTGGTGAGCAGTACCATTGTGTATCACTCATTTGAATATTTGTATATATTGCTATTGTTACTATCGTCATTATTGTCTCCAATATTATAGTATTTTAATGATTAAATTGTTATTATCTCAACACACAACTCTTTTCCCTTCACCCCTTTAATTCTCTCCTACATCCCCTGGAGAAGGGGGCAGGGGAGGGTGGCCTCGTGCCTGTGTAGTGTTCGGATCTCAGCCAGGATAAAAACTACAACATCAGCTCATGAACAAAGCTCAACAGAGAAAGTGGTGAATCAAATGAACTTAAGATTTCAGATGTATGATTTTGAAAGCAAAAGTCATGAAACAAGTAGGAACAAGATTTAGCACATGATTAAAATTATTTACTATATTTCATAACTGAGTCGTGGCTGATTCATTCATGTGACCAGAACGTTGATGTAGAAGGCTGCTGTTTGTTCAAGGAGAATGAAGCAGGAAAAAAGCAAAGGAGATTTTTTTTGCATGGTAAGGGAGGATGACACGTTCTGAATTGCTGAATGTCTGAGGGTTACTTCAGAAAAGAAGAAGTAAAACTGTGAGCTGTACCTTTTTGAGTTCTTCTGCAATTCATAAAACAAATTTTATTTGGGATAAGTCATTTTCTGAAATATTAATAAGATCTAAAACGTGGGACTTGATGACAAGAAGATAATGTAACTACATTGTCATCCATGGAGAAAGGAATAGAAAAATATAATACATGCAAAAAGATTTCAGAAAGTTTGAGGGCAGACTTTTTAGTGGAGGAGATGGAATTCTTGTCCCTTTTGTCTGTGACTCTAGTAGTCTGTTATTAATTGGCAATAAATTAAATTAATTTCCCTAAATCAAGTCTGATTTACCTGTGGCAGTAATTGGTGAGTGATCTCCCTGTTGTTATCTTGACTCATGAGCTTTTCCATCTTATTTTCTCCCCCTCTCTTCCTGAGGAAGGGGAGTGACAGAGCAGCTGGGTGGGCACCTGTCAGACAGTCAAGGTCAATCCACCACACTTATATTGCACATTATTCCAAAGGCACAAAGGTTTTATTTTTACATTAAGGTCAGAAGCCAAATCAAGTTGGAAATTGTGTTTTCTGAACAACTTATGACTTCTTGGACTGTTCTAGTTTCAGTGGTGATCACTATTATATTGCTAAGACAATGAAATATAACGTTTGATACTAAAATAGTGACATGAAAACTTGCATTTTGTAAGGGAAGTTGCAGTCTCCAATATCAATTTCAATTGTATCAAAGTGTAGAAGGGGGAAAAATTGTATTGTCTTTCACCTGTGAGGCATCATATTTCCCATGCAATTTCCTGCTGCTTGAACAGTTCAGCTTTTTTTTTCCCAATTTACACTTCTACAGAAATGTGTGACTTGCTGTAGTAGACCCTAAGCTTGGGAATTGAACAATAAAAAGAACTTAAGACAAAAAGTTTACACTTAGGTGGCATTTCTAGCAAATCAGTTAAAGGATATAAATAATATTTAGCAGGGATGATAGGTTTTCCAAGGCCAGGGAAAGAAACATTTCCAAAATGACTCAGTTTTAATTTATTTTTCTTTAATATTATGTATTCTATTAAACAAAATTGAGATTTTTTTTCCCTTGATCTTTACATGTCAGGTGAATGACTACTTCTGTTAAAGTTACCTTGTGGCCTTTCTACTAAGACCAAAAGATCTTTGACGTGATCTAAGGCCCGACTCTTCTCAGAACTACGTATATTTTCAAGAGCTAGGTTTGGCCTTCAGGCTGTAAATAAACAGTATACACTGATTAACCTATCCTCAGCTATACTCAGATTTGGAAAAGAGATCGTGATATGGAGAGCTCTGAGGAACACTAGTAATCAATGCATAATTTCAGTGATCTAGATCCTCAATTGATATAGATCAATATAATTCCAGTGAAGCAGAAGGGCTCTGTAGTGATTTACCTCTTTTGTGAAGATAAGCACAGCACTTGGCTCAGCTTCCTGTAGAAAGAGAACTTTGCTTGGCACAATGGAGAAGAAAAGAAGAATTAAAACTGTCCAAGAACATCTGTTTCGTTAATGTTTTTTCTATAAATATTGAAAAAATTATTTTAAATATTAAGGTATATCAATATGGAAACAGTACTTGTCTGAAGTTTTCACAGTGTAATTCCAGACATTTTAGCATACCTTTTATTTGGAAATGGTATTAAGTTTTTTCAAGGATTTTTTAAATTTATAGTTATTCATTAAAAAAAAGTTAGGAAAATCTTATTAACAAATTTTCAGAATTAAATTAGGACTAGCTGACATTTTCCATTGAAATGGAATGCTCCAGTATAGAACACTTATTCTTAAGAGAACATATGGTCAGCAGATTGATAGCTTGTTCACCAAGATGGAAAGTGTAGCAATTAATGTCCAGACCTGAAGTCAATCTTACATTTAGAGCTCTTCCTCCTATACTCAACAGGTAAGCAGGAGACATATATCCCATAACCTGTTGATTAGGGCAGATATTTGAGTTACGTGAAACTTTCCTAAAAATTTCAAGGGAATGCCACAGACTATTCTGAGATCTAAATTTCCCTTTTCTGTTACTTAAAAAAAAAAAAAAAAAAGGTTGTGTTCCAGGATGGAAACAAATCTGGATACTTTTTGGTTTTTTTTTTTTCAGGGTGGAATACCTCTTTTGCCATCTTGTAGCCATATAACTCGAGTCAGTATCATTTATTTCTCATTTAAGTTGCAGTAGGATAAATGTAGTGTTCATCCCATTGGTCAAGAAGACAGATGTAAAGAAAGACAAGCTCAAGCAATAACAGATTTGACTGCCTACTTCAGTTTTAAGAACAATGACAACAATAAAAGAACTGAGTAAGTAATTAAAGAAGGAATCTGAAGGCACATGAAAGACGAGAAGATGTGGTCACCGCAGGTTTATCAAGAGCAACTCATGTCAAGGTAGTCTGAATTTATTGTGATGGCAGGTTACAGCCATGTGAATAGTGAGGAACAGTAGATATAATTTTTCAGGACTTTTGTAAGGCTTTTACATTGTCTCACATGACGTTCTTATGAAGAGTTTGTGGAAATGTGGTCTAGACTGTGGTCACAGATGAGGAAACACCACTGTTCGAAAAAAAATTGTTTTAAAATATTGTTATTAATTCATTCTGGAAGAATGTTATAGCATTATCAGGCAAGGTAACTTCATGTTTGACCTGTGTTTGATATGTGTGCACAATACTGTGTACACATTACAATGAATGCTTGTCTTACCTTATGGTTTACTCTGTTCAATAATAAAAGCTCATAGGTACCAGAAGAAACTGATTAAAAACAACCTAGAGTGAGGCAGGAGTACTGTAACTGAGGACTTCAAATGAAGAAATATGTACTGGAAGGTGACAGAAGCTTTCTGAAATCCAGTATGATCAAAAGCTGGAAAAAATGCTGAGAAAAAATGTGGAATTTCTGGAAAAAATATCTTCAGCAAATAGTTTAGATAAGTCAATTCTGTTTGTGTTGGGTGGTTGAGGCTTAGAAAAGGGTTCACCTACTGTGATTTAGATGTCTAAAACTTTAGATTTCTGTTCCTTAGGTCCATTGTAATTGATTGAGAAAATTAACAGAAGGTACAAACAGGAAACATCTTGTCTTAGACGAGGTGATTAGGCAGGTGAGCTGCTGGCTGGAACCGTGTATTTTTCTTCCTCGCTTCTATGGATTGCTTAAGGGACGCTCTCATAATTAGTTTTTAGAGCTTTGAAATTAGGTGAGTCCCTGTCCAGACCTATGTCTTGTGGTTTTATAGGTGTTTCGGTTCTATAGAACTCGCCCTAAAACTGTGTTGTGCCAGATTCTCTCTCCTTTTTACAGGATCTATTCACAGATCTTCCATAAAGATCTTCTGCAGGTATTTTGAATGCTCTTGTGCTGTACCAACGTTCATGAACTGTGATGGGTTTACCCTTGGCTGGGAGCCAACCCCACACAACCCATTTGCTCACCCTCCCCCCTCCCAAGGACGGGGGAGAAAATTAAAAGGGTAAAGGGAAAAAAAAGACTCATGGGTTGAACAAATTAATAAATAAAATACAATAATATTGGAAATTATAACATATGCAAATATACAAATGAGTGATACACAGTGATACTGCCCCCCCACCCGATGACCAAGGCTCAGCCCATTCCCAGCTAACAATGCCGGAGCAAGGAGAGTCCTGAAACTGCACTTCTGGAACAGAGAGAACAGCCCGAGTGTCTCAGACCGAGAGCTGATCGAGGGAGGGAGAAGGCCCTGGGAGAGGGACCACCCCAAGAGAGCTGACCTGGAGCAAAAAGGATCCAGAACCAAAAGGGACACAGAACAAAAAAGCAGCAAGCTTCTGGAGGGCCCTCAGCTATATACTGGGCATGAAGGGTGTCTTATGGAACAGACTATTGGCCAATTTCGGTCTCAGTCCTGAACCTAAGATCAAATTCTAGGCTAGTAATCAGGGCTGTGCTCCCTCGCAGCTTCTCCTGCCTAGCACAGTAGAGAAGCTGAAAGACCTTGGCCTGTCTTGGCAACATCTATAAACATCAATATGTTATCACCTTTCTTCTGAGCACAAATTCAAAACATAACCTCTTGTTAGCTGTTATGAAGAAAGTTACCTTTGTCTCTGCTTAACCCAGGACATAAACAAAAACAATTATCAAACAGGTCAAAACGATCTACCAGTCTGTTGTATTTATGCAACATAACATATAGGAAAAGATTTGAAAAAATAATAATTTATAAATAATTATTTTCTTTTGTAGAACTGTAATTTCTCTTCCCCCTTTCTTGTGCCTCCCCTCACTTTTACTGAAAAAGAAATAAGGGGGGACAGTCTTCTGATAACAGTCTGGTCTGATGCCATCTTAAATAAATGGGAAAACTCCCCATTAGCTGCAGGAGATGGGTGATAAACTTCCACAACATGAAGGGCAATGAAAAGACTCTTTCATCAAACAGGAAAGAGGAAGAGATTCTTTTCACATTTGTTGTCAAGGTGTGTGTCTAGTTTATTGTGTATAGAACGGCTGACAGCAAAGGAGACACCATGACTAATCAGCAGTAGGGTAATTAATGTCTCAGATAACATGAAAAAACCACCCAGATATTAAAGAAAAACATAGACACTTGAAAATATTTTAATGTGTTTTCCAACTTTCCTTCATTTTGCTTAAACAAAATATCTGACCAATAAATATTCCAAAATAAATGTTTTGCCCAAATTCTATAATGACAGCAAAAAATCCTAATCGTAGTGTGAGCACATTGCCATTGTTTCTGCAGTGTGTGAGATGCTTGTGTGCATATGCAAGCCAAGCCTGCTATCTCTCAGGACTAGAGGCAGCTGGGTTTGGAGAAGATCGAGTTCAGGTTTTGCTTCTTATCAAGGGAAAAAAGAAATTAATTTTTGGACTTAATGCTTTTGAATGAATGACTAATTGACTGTGTTGACAGTCACGTGACAGTTTTATATGTAGTTTTTAGGAGTGGGGATTAGGTAAAATGAATTACTGCATTCAATTTGTTTTCCCTGGTTAATAGAAAATGTTTTTATTTTAATTCATCCTATAGTAATAATTGAAATCATGTTCAAACTGTTATCTAGGGTTTACTAGATGATTTTAACAAAATTTTAATTTTATATAAGAAGGAGAGTACGAGAAAAGTAAGGATATATAATTTTTATTTTATTTTAGTGTTGGGGTTTCAGAAAAAGGGATTTTTCTTTCTCAAAGAAAGTTTCTTCAAAAACTGTCAAATTTTAAAAGTACTTCATACTTGATGAATTAGCTTTTTCAGATTAAAAACATTTTGTCCAGTTCTAATTAGTGTGCTGCTGTATTAATCAAATTTCCTGGTTTGAAATGCAGTACACCCTGTGAAATTCCTTATGTTCCACTTCTTCTAGTCAGTGGAGAGTGGAATGTCAATTACGATTATAAATTATTGTTATATCTTCTTCAAAGACACTCTATCCTTTCTTGAGCACTGTTACAATTTGGTTCCTCTGAGGCACAAAATACCAGGTTAGACTTTTTCCTCAGATGTTAGAAAACGGTTTAACATGAAGAATCAAGTGAGTATGCCTATTCGCAAGACCCAACCATGACCATTTTATATCTGATGAGAAAGCTTTCAAAATGAGAAAAAAGAATCTATGCAATGTCCTGAAAAATTACAAGATTCAAGCTGTTGACAGTGTTGATATTTATTGTTATCAAGAGTTTTTTACTGGAGGTATTTATTTCCACTTTCACCTCTCTACCATGAACAGTGGAAGACAGCTTATGTCTTTTAAGACATTTCATTTACGATGGTGATTAATGATACTCTTGTCAAGAAGGTCTATAAAGACAACCTAGAATCACAGAATAATTTATGTTGGAAAAGATCTCTGAAGGCCCAAATCCCTGCTCAAGTCAGGCCAACTTCAAAGTAGTTCCAATAGAAGGACATGAAGGTCAATAGTGAGAGTCTAGGATCTTCATCTTAGACTGGCTAAGTGTGTGACATCATTCTTAACACACATATTTCAAAGTTCAAGCATAAAAATATAATACATATAATCAGAATATTCCTCATTGCTCTCAGAGTATAGTTTCCAGATAAGATGATTGTCTTATTAAATTGTCTCTAATTGAAAGCTGATTAATATTAATAATGGATTTCAAAGAAATTGGAAGAACCAACAGTTTGTTTTATCAATATAAGTGCATTTTGTTACTAATTGTGATACAATCACTTGAGGAACAACATGGAGAAAAAAATGCTTTTTGCAAAGACACTGAGATGGTGCAGCAAATCCACCATCTAAGGCACACCACATGCCAGAGTGAGAGAGCAAAAGCAAGGTCATCAGTTGCTTTAGTCGTTTCACAAAGATGTTTGATTCAATATAGTACAATGGTGAAAAGTTGGAACTCATTTATTTTTCTAAAAGCCATGAAGATTGATTTAAGGTGATAAGTAGCATGCAGACTGTTCCATTCAGTACCCCCTAGCACCTTCCTGATTGCTGACACTGAGAGCCCGTCAAAAAAATTGGTGAGAGCCATAAACTTTAGGCTACAGGTCAAGACCACACAAGTTACAGTAACAACCTTAAAACAACAGGAGCTTGAAGAAAAAAAAAATCTGGTATTCACTCTTAGAACATCCAAAAATAAGCATCTATAGCCTGGAGAAAATCTGAAGTGACATAATGTGGAAGGTCATGGGAAGCTGAAATCTCCCTTACACTGCAGTATGGTACAGAGTTAGAGAGAAATCCAGATTAGTTTCTATGGTTTTCTGACACTGTGACAAAAAAAAAAAAAAAAAAACAACAACAAAAAAAAAAACCAAAAAAAACCCAAAAAAACCTAGAAAAAAAACCAATAAACCTATGTAATTCAGGTCATGTTTTAGGAATAGTGCTTCTATGGTGATTTATTTTACGTAAATTCTAGTATATGTTGGTAGATATGAATAACTGATTTTTTTGATTTTTTTCATTTTTTCCTTAGTGTCTGGAAATGCCAGAAAAAATTCTGAAGTCAGATCAGAACCATTCCAAGAAAACCTTTGCATTAGGATACACTTTCTTTTGGTGTTCAGAATCTGGTGACTTTATTTGATGGCTTTTTCTTGTACTGGAAGTGGTGGCTAGCAGATATCTCTATATGTTCTCTTAATCTCTTTCACAATATATTGTGATGGATTTGAAGGCTGGAACACAGAACTTTTCATCTACTGTTATATCAGGTGCTATATAAGCATAAAACAAAAGAAGAAACCTAACATGCTGCGATCCAAATAATGAATATGTTTAGACTCAGATGCATGGGATGATTTTGAGATTAATATTTTTTGTGCTTCAGAAAACAGCATAGGGGAGATATAGGAGGGAGGTAATGCTCTAAAAAACCACTAAACTACTTTTTAAAGAATTCATGAAGCAGTTTCAAAATGCCTATGTTTTTTAGCCTAATTAAGCATATGCTTAAGCAATTACTGGTTTGATGTGCTCACTCCAGGGCTTAGAATGCAGAAAGTGTTCTGTGACACTGGAAAATATGTTGCTATGCAATTCTAAGAAAACTCTGGAGGCAGCTGAGTACAGTTTATCTTACTAATGTTATTTGTAAAAGCAGATTCTTTTCTGTCAGATCTACCAAGGGAAAGA
>NW_010118958.1:12676-24211 GCF_000699245.1 Pterocles gutturalis
ATATAGACAAAAGAAAAGAACAATATATAATACCTAACCCATTCCCTAACCTCTAAAAAACATCATATACTCAGTTGTACTCTGACAGTTGAATCATATGACCTCAAACCAAGTAACTCAAATCAAGTAACAGCTATTTTTAATCTAATTTAAGATTCAGTTCCTTTTTGAATGCTCCTTTAGGAATGAAAAGGAGGTAGAACTGGCCTTGCCAGTATCCTTTGGATTTTATTCTTTCTGGCTTGACAAAATATCTTCTTTATCATCTCTGAAGAAAGATTTGCAGATGAACGGTTGTTCCAATGATCATCCTGTGAAGGGTGTATTGTAGAGGAGTCTTTTTTTTTGATGGACTTCTGAACTGAACCTATTTCTGAATGTCTGATCAAACTTTGGAAATGAAGTCTTTTTTTTTTTTTTTTTTTTTTCCCCTAGCTAAATAGCTTATTGCTACAGTTTGACATATGCATATAATTTAAGAACGTTGTATACTGCACATGTCCAGTGCGTTTCTACACGAAAACACTTGAAAATGCTTCTTTTTTTGGTGGTTAAGATTCCCATATATTTTGCATTACAGTAGCAATAACTTTAAGAATTTTGAAGTAAAAATGATCTTGTTTGACTACCAAATTTTAAATGTGACTGTACTAAGAAAATAAGGTTTTTAGAGACCCAGAAATAGTGTGTTTACTTAATTTACACGATTTATATTGTAATAATGTGCTGTCTTGAGTTCCTTGGGATATTTCTTGACTGATTGCAAATTTACACGAGTTATACTGTCTGGCATGAAAATTCATGTCTGCTATTATCTGTGGAAACAGATTAAGGCATCCCTGAATCTTCTTTCCTTTATTTGAAGAGAATTTTCATTCCGTTAAAAGCATTCAGAGAAGGGAAAGAAACAGAAAGCAACCTATTTTCCAGTTCAAGAATACTCTGTCCAAAAATTTATGTCTCTCCATGAGCATTGATTTTTGAAGTAATGAACAGGGAGTGGCATCAGCATCTACTGTTATCAGCGTGTCAGAGGGCTCATTTGCAAGTAATAGAGAAGGTTAGAAGAAATTCTCAGTAAGGATCCTCTTCTCTTTAGGTAACACCTTAAAAGTGCTATATTCTGATCATTAGCAGGGGCCCAAATGGTCTAAATAGTCTTTGTGTTTGTGGTGGGTTAACCTTAGCTGGATGCCAGGTGCCCACCAGGCCCCTCTATCACTGCCCCCTTCAGCAAAATAAGTGGAAGAAAATAAGGTGAAAAACTTGTGGTCAAGATAAAAGCAGTTTAATTAAACAAAAGCCAAAGCTGCACGTTGAAGGAAAAGGAAAATAAAATAAAATATTCTGTACTTCCTCTCAGCGAGTAATGTCCAGCCACTTCCTGGGAAGCAGAGCTTCAATACACATGGCAGTTGCTCCGGGAGACAAACATCGTAACAATGAATGCCCCCCTCCTCCTCTCTTCTCTTAGCTTTTATTGCTGAGATGACATGATATGGTTTGGAATATTCCCTTGGACAATTTGGGTCAGCTGTCCTGGCTCTGTCCCTTCCCAAGATCCTGCCCACCCCTGGGGCACTGAGCCTACTGGTGTGGGGGGGGAGGGTGGGTGTTGAGGAGACAGACTTGATGCTCTGTGAGCACTGCTAAGCAGCAGCCAAAACACTGGTGTTGTCAGTATCTTTCTAGCTACCAATGCAACACACAGCACTATGAGGGCTGCTATGGGGAAATCAACTCCATCTCAGCCAGACCCAATACAGTGTTTGCAATTCAAATACAGAGAAGGAAATTTTGTTTTACTTCACATCTCCATTTTTGTGTTTGTTCTCCAGTTTCAGAATATCTGAATGTACAGGAATATATATCAACCAGTTTCTTCATGGCAAGGTAGGTTGTTAAATTCACATTTGGAATGGAAGGATATTTCCTCCATGATTCTTTAAAGGCATAGACCTCTCAAACAAAATGCAGACTCTTGAGTGGGGCTAGTAAGAATTATCAGATTTCTAAAGGGAATTGAAAAATATGTTATGGTAGGTTATGAAGATGATAGGATCACCAAAGAAATCATGTCAGAAGTAGCTGAAAGAAACAGTAAAGCTGGGGAGTGCTGTGGTTTGAAACAAGCTATCATCAAAAACACCACACAGACATTTGCTCACCCTCCCCCATCTTGGACATGAGGGAGAGAATTAAGGGGTAAAGGGAAAAGAGACTTATGAGTTCAGACAAGAACAATTTAATAACTAAAACACAATAAAATTAATAAAATTGTTATGATTAGTAATAATAATAGCAATGATATACAAATATACGAATAAGCGACACACAGTGCAACTGCTCACCGTCTGACGACCAAGGTTCAGCCTATTCCCAGCTAACGATCCCGGAGTAGGGAGAGTCCTGGAACCACAATTCCAGAAAAGAGATAAGAGCCCAAGAGTCCAAGAGACTGAGAGCTGACTGAGAAAGCAAGACAGCCCTGAGAGACAGGGAGACTACCCCGAGAGAGCGGCGACTCCCAGAGAGAGCAAACTTCTGGACAGACCCTCATCTATATTCTGGGAATAACGTGCATGATATTGAATAGACCATTGGTCAATTTGTGTCTCAGTCCTAAACCTAAGGTTAAATCCTAGGCTAGAATTTGGGACTGTGCTCCCTCACAGCTTCTCCAGCCTCTGCAGACACTGGCCCAGAACAGAAGTTGAAAAGTCCTTGGTTATCCTGGCAGCAGCTATAAACTTCAGTGTGTTATCAGCCACCTTCTCAGTACAAATCCAAAACACAGCCTCTTAGTAGCTGCTATGAAGAAAGTTAACTCTGTCCTAGCTGAAACCAGGACAGGGAGGAGAGTGAAAGAGAGGATGGAAGGCTTCGGAAGAGAAAGCTCTGACAGGTAGTAGGTGTAAGAAGATGTGAAGCATCTTAGGATTAGCTCTTGTGGGTGTATATGAGAAAATCCTGTGAGTCAGTATCCTATGGCAATACTGTTTCAAGACAATAGGAAGGAAAAATATAACAATAAACTCCAGCAGTGGAATTGTTTCTTGTATTTTTCCTTACTTGATAAAGAAACAGAGCCTGAACAGTGATTGACTCACATCTGGGATGAAATAGAAGTCTATTAATTAGAATACATATGATATGTCTAGGAAGAGGAATAATATTTAGGATTTCATGAACAAACCTCAGAGAGAGAGAGGTGCGCTTTGCATCACTGGTTGCCTGAAGGAACATGTCAGGGTGTTTTTGAGATGATAAAGCAAGGTGTCTATGACGGAAGACCTTAAGCTCTGAAGAGTTCCTGAATGGTCTAAAATGTCTCTTTGGACAGAAAGGGGACAAGTGAGAGTGATTTTTAAACTACATATATCAACTTCTGAAAAAAAATCCAGCTTTTTAAAATTCATTTTTTGCAGACTTAGGTGCCAGTTCTCTGAGCCTGCTGATTTAAAAAATATTTTTGTTTAGTAAATGCTGTTCAATATCGTTCTTAGGATAGGTATTTCATGATTTTCACATGACGAGAGTGCACAATGGCTTTTTCAAATACAGAATGTACATATTTTTTAAAGTTTTTTTCCTTCTGCATGCCTTGTTGTTAGCAACTTGATGATTCCCAGGAGCTAAAACAAGCATGACATCCCGTGATGACTCACATAATCTCTTAATTTATATTTCAAAGACATTTCAGAATCTCTTAAATTTCTGAATGAAAATAATCTGAAATCCTTGATCCTCTGGGAAGCTGAAGATATCTGATAACAAAAAACCTCCTTTTCTTAGTAGGATTTTACTGACTCCCAGAAAACATTATATTACAAACATGTTAGCAAGAGAGGACATTTTACTATCAGATTCTCACCAAATCTGTGAACAAAAGGACTTTCTATTTTCTCCCTTGATTGCTCAAACTGTACCTCTGACAACATGGAGTATGATTGGCTTTTTCTTAGGACCATTCTCTGAGCACACAACAATTTTTATAGCTGAGTTTAGGTATCCACAGTATTTATCCCAAGGTTGATTTAATTCATTTTAATTTTGCAGACTCTCTGTATCTAATCTCAGAGGTCACACATTTATCTTTTAAAATTATTTTTTCTGCTGTCTTTTGGACTTTTATGTTTAGTAAGTGCTTATGTGCTTCATTTTTCTAATATTAACTCAAAATGTATTGCAACTGGTACTTTACAGCATGTATTATTTCAGACACAGGATACAGAGCTTTTATGTGTTCTACCACTTCTGGGAAAAAAGCATGCACTTAATTTTGGATTTAGCTGTCTCACTGGTACTAATAGGAAGAAGTATATGTTAACAGGCATCAAGATGTCATTTTCCATGAATACCAATATTATAATTTACAAATAAAAAGGAAAGACATCTAACATGCTTTTGAAATTTAACTGTGGTGTATGCCCTCCATTTTTATTTATAAACTCACACAAAAACAAGTCAAGCCAATACTAAAGCAACATCAATTTGGAAATCCTACAATATGTTTAATGGAACTGTGCATGTTAAGCAAAAGAAGCTGATAAAAAAATGTGTACAGGAAATAATGTTATATTACCTCACTGTGCTGTCGATAACTCTTTACAAGAGTCCAAAAACATTTAAATCCCTCTAAGAATTCTAGAGATATAGAAATAAGGGATTGAAACAAGGATACACCTATGGTACAAGGTGAATCAGTTCCTGTGTGGACACGCTTTGACGTCCAGAGAAATAACTTCCTCTTTTGGAGAGGAGGAAAAAACAATCCATAAAAAGTGTCTATGTGGCAATGCTTGCAAGAACTACATAGAACAGCAATGAAGAGGTAGATTGTGTTTTTTTTCAAAGTGATTATTGCCAGTGAACCAGTTGCTATTTAACAGTTGTAGGAAGAGGCAGTGTTTTTATTAATTTTCTTCCTATCCTCCTTAATAAGTTTGAAAATGGCAGTGAACTGTAAAGAGTCTGTAGATGATACAAAATGTTCAGGACAGTCAGTCATATCTAAAACTTCCCATACAGAGTGACTAGCAATAAAATGATGGATGTAAGACTGTCAGCAATGCAAAGTAATGTGCAGTGGGGAAAACCGACCTTAACCACATTTACATATCGGTAGGCTCTAAGTTAACTGTTATCTCTTGGGAACAAGGTCTTTCAGCCACTGTGAATGCTTCCCTGAAAACATCTGTTCTCTGAACATTAGCAGTTAAAAATGTCAGAGATATTTCAAATTAATAGAAAAGAAATGGAGACAAAACAGGCTGTTTTATTTTACTGCTAAAAATCCCTGAAACACCTACAGCTCAAGTAATGGTGTGCAGTTCCAGTCAGTCTATTTAAAACCAATTAGAACATATATCTGTTCTAACTCCCTACACAGGCAGCGAGGGCACCATGTTAAATAATTAAGGCACAAGCTCTCATAAAAAAGGGGAAGAATTTTTAAGTGAGGGGCTTTTGATTTTGTTTGTTTCATTGTCTGGGTTTTGGGGTTTTTTTCTTAATTAATTTGTGGAATATAGTGTTGCAGGCTGTTGTAGAAACCACAAGATCAGAAGGGATGACATACATTCATGCCAGATGGATTCATTTATGCCCATCTTGAAGATGGACTTCTGAGCACTGCAGTCCTCCTCTATGATATGATGACAGGTACCTCAAAAGGGCTTTGTGCCAACTGACGTGCCTCAGTATCTCATAAAAATAACCACAGATTTGTGGATATCTCCTAGGCTTCCTTTACCATCCTCTATTACCAGTGGAGAGAAATACAAATTTGTTTTAGAAATCTGTTTCAGACTGAGGTGACTTGCACCCTAAACTCTATGGCTATGGTAAGAATCTGAATAGCTAGTTCAGATGCATATCTATGCAGTGTATATTCATTACTGCAGGATGTTCAGGACCACAGGAAGTTTAGAGGGCCAGACATTTGAAAAAGGGGTTGAATATATTCATAGCTAGTAGACTTCTTAGTGGCCTTCTCATGGCAGCACACCTATATAGCTGATACATCTTACTAGTGATGTCTGGGCAAGTTGAGTAAGAACTCTGATCATACGTGGTTGTCATATATCTAGGTAACAGAGGACCGAAGACAGAATTGGTTTTGAATATGTTGCAGAATTACTGCTTTGTTACTTTCTAGAAGGCAGATAACTGACCTGGAGACATGCCATGGTTTTATGCTGGACTGATGTAGAACCACAACTACTGTGGCAGATTGGGTTGATGATCTTGTGGAAGAACACTATTTTTATTCAGTAAGAGCAAGGGCTTCGAGATTATGAATAAAGCTTGAAGGTTTCCTCTTTAAAGAAACCTCAGAAAACAGCAACAATCCTGTATTTTGCAATATCTGTCCAGTCCCCTCACTCCTTCTCACTGTGCAAGCAGCCTCCTTATCCATGCAATCCAGAGTCACATCTCGGAGTTTGTTGCTTTTTGGTTGTTAAATTTGAAGCTCTGTGTTCACTGCAATTCACCAGAGAGATGTGTTCCCCTGACTTACAACAGTCATCCTCTACTAGAAAATGACTGAGTTCTAATAAAATGATAGGTCTTATCCACAGCTGAATGACTCTAATTCAATTAATAAGATTTCATGCTTAAAAATTACTTCAGGGGTTTTATGTTTTATTTTGCTTTACTTCTGCGGTGACACTTTTCACATAACCGTTGAGGTGTATTTAAAGCTTCTGCTACCAAAATGCTGTTTGTAGCATTTCGGTAGCAGAGACTTTAAACACACATAGATGACCCCCCTCCAAAAATCTGCCTCAGCTGCTCCCTGCAGCTCTTCCAGCCCTAACAGAAACTCACAAGCAGGAAATTTCTTTCATTACTACAGAATTGCCTCACTGGGCCTTGGATCTTAAAGCAGATTAGTGTGCTAAATTGAAATCTTAGCAAACAAAATTACTCAGGGTCTCCTTATTTATAGAACTGACTACTGAGGAATTGTCATTAAATTCATATTAACTTATGTTTCTTTGAAGTTTCCCCACCATCACCATTACCTTGCTACTTGTCTTTTTAAAGATAATTTATCTTATTACTTTTTCAGGATTGAGATATATAGACAAGTATTGTTCCTTCCTTCTCCTATCCTGCACCTACAGCCTGGGGTTCTTTTTTTGTTAGTTTCATTTTTTTTAATAAGGACTGAGACCTTGTGGTCAAACCTTGCTCACGGAAATGGTTATCTTGAAATCTCTGAAAGTTCAGAAAGAACAGGCAGAAAAATTCAAATTTTATCTTATTTTAAACAGTTATAAGGTAATTGTTTATAACAATTAAATGAACTATAATAAACACAGCAAGGATCAAACAGCATAAGAGATCCTGACAGACATACAGAATGGAGAATGGAAGAAACCACTGAGAATTCGAAAATATATATTTTGAAACCTTCCCTTTTTATACATTTTTTAATTGTTTAAATGGGTTATATCTTGTGATATATTTTTGATTTCTTCTTATTGGCAGTTGATTTCAAAGCTGATCCAAAAACAAAATTGTTCTGCAATTAAAATACAAAAAAAATTGCATAAGTAAATGAAAATATTTGCATAAGTCAAATGTCAAATATATACTCGTGGAAAATTTTGTCAAGGAAAACAAGTAAAATAGCAACACTGTATTCAAAATATGAATACTTCATATTATATGTAGGCAAGACATCATAAGCATATTTTTAATACTTAATTTTCAAACAATTACTGCTTCTGTTCTGGAAGTCAGCATAATTAGATTACAACTTTTGTGGCTTTTCCCTATAATCTGAATGATAAGAATATTTTCTGAAAGCTGAATTTAATTTGTTTATGTTAATCAGAAACAGCAGTAGAATGTTATTACTACTTAGACAACAAGAAGCTATCAATGAAATCAGATTAAGCCCTCATGATGATTAAATTTGGAGTTATACTGACATCTAATTTATATTTAGATTTAATATGCTAATATGTTACAGTGTAATGGGGTAAGATCAAAGTGTTGATGATAATTACTTTAAAAGTTTCAGCATCATATTACATTCATTTGAGTAGTTCCCATGACTTGTAGATGACACTGGGAGATTTCTTCTGAAATAATTTACAAATAAAATAATCAACAAGGTTACTTCACTTGTTAAATGAAACTAGACATGGAATGATGGTATACAGACTGCATATCGTGTCAGTGTGATCAGTAGCAAGAAAATAAACTTCAATTAAACTGAAAACTCTTATTTGAACAATTGTAATTTGGATTATACATGATCACCCCTGCAGTGGGCACCCCCCCCCACCCCATCCCCCCCCCAAAATAAATAATCACTTTTTGCTATGCCATTGTCTGGTATTTTTCACAATATAGAAATGGAAAAGGTTACAAAGTCACAGTAAAGGCACCTCCTGTAGGTAGCACACTCTATCACTAAATGGTCCTCACTGTAAAGAGACATCATCAGTGATTCAGAGGAAGTGACAATCTGACAGGTCTACCATCTGTTTTTTAAAACGTAAAGTGACAAATCTTCTGTCCCAGGAGTTTATTATCTTGATTCGATAATGCAACAAATAGTGTAAAACATGATGTAGACATTATCTGCCTCTAGTGAGCAGCTGAAGAAGAAGAAAAAAATGTAAACATGGAAACTCTGACTGAGGAAATTAGATAAATGTTTACATGTAATTAAATTAGAAGGGAGAATCTTTTTGTGTTGTTCCAATACACAACAAAAACATGTTTCAGGAAACTAAATTTTTCCTTGGAATATAAGTTCCAAGTTTCAGATCACTTTAGCTGGGGTCTTTCCTTGAGCTCCAACAGAATTTATCTCGTGGACTTTTGACAAACTTAACTTTAAGACTGAAATTAATCAAATCTAGTTTCAGACATGCAATTGTCGTGCCTAAACTGGAAATGTATGTATCTGAGGTCCTGTTCTGGTACTTACTGAGTGTGGTTCTGATTTTAGGCAGGATGAATTGCCTAGTGAAGCACCTGTCTCTCTCCTTTCACTATAAGAAGAGTCAGCTACATACATATTTCCTACTTGAATAAGGGGGATGAAGCTGGACCTGCAATCAGGTTTGTGACTGCCTTTCTGACACCATAGATTAAGATAAATCTAATCAGACCATGGTGCCAAGGAAGAGAGCAGAGAATAGGATCCAAGGGATCAGAGTTTTGTTTAGGGTGGGAGAAAAATTAATAAATCTAGTTTTTGTGGTGTGTCAGGTAAGTGGTACAGAGAAGTGAAAGAATCTGCTATTGCTATAACCAAAGAGCAGTCTATTTGTAGGTGGGAAGGAATGTCTATCTCATTTACCAGAGTTTGTATGTTTGGAGGTAATATATAATTATGCCTTCTGAGTGTTCTGGAACTAAATTTGTGGTGGATTACAAAGCATTTTTAGAGATGGAAGTGTGTGAAGTATTGTCATTAAGTGCCATGTTGCATCCTCCAAATGCTGCTTTATGTCTTGTCTTCATACACTTTTATAATATGGTGAATAAGTTTGTATACAATAATTATGCAGGGCTGTGACTGTTACATTGTATATTTATTCCATGAAATATCCTCTCTCCTGTTTCAATAGTACTCCTAAGGATAAGTCTATACTAAGAAATAAAGGTCTGCTTAAGTTGGACTAATGCTATACTGAGACCATTGCCCAGTCCTGCAAGCAATAAGGCCATATTAGCACAATACAGCACCCAAATATTAGCTCAAATACAACCTTAAACCATTTACTTTCAGTTCTAGAGCTAGTTCAGATATGTCAGTGCTATTCTCCATATGCAGCACAGAAATAGTCTCAGATTTTTTTTCTTCTGTGGGTATCAATATCTTTCCATATCTTGGCTTTACCAGTCGTCTTCTCACATCTGGAATGTTTAGATTTGTTTGGATTGCTGTTCGGATAATGGTGAGAAAATGCTTGTTTCATGAATACAAGAAAGGAATATGGGTTGACACAATATTATGATAGCCATGCACAGCTTCTGCCTGGAAAATGCCAGGTGAAGATCTCTTAATGAGATCTCTGATGTCCAACTACCCTCCCACCGAGGGACTGCTGCTTTTTATACTATTGTTTTTTAAGTTAAATGGTCAGCAGCACCTGCCAATAACCCTGTTGGTCACATATTCACAGTCTGTTTTACTTGCACGTGGTTTAAAGTCTATTAGCAGCGGTTGCCTGGGGTAGCGTTGCCTTCTGCTCCAGCCCAAAATGCATTAACCAGGGTGCAGTATCACTAACAACTTGTCTCCAATTCTTTCCAGTGCACATCTAAACCATTACAGGAGCAAAGATGGAGTTCAGAACTCATCTAGGTAAGCCTTCCTCATGACAATTGCTTGTACTGCTTTGTCTTTCCAGCTCATACCAGAACCACCAAATCAGTTGGAACTGGGCAGATATAGACCTCATTTTATCTGAGCTGTGCTTTTGCGTAGGTTTCATCCTGTGAAAAGAATACTGACTTTTTAATGTCTAAAACATTTCAAATTGAAGACTTAAGATACATCAACCTATAGATAACGTAATGTGCTCTATCCCAGAAACACCATTTTCTCTGCCTCTGTCTTGCTTTAACAGGGAACATGACATTACAAGTGACAAATCCTTAACCTTAGATCCCAGTTCAGCTCAGTTTGTCAGTTCACTGGCTTTTGATTTCCCACTTTGCTTTCCACTCATGGGTAAGCAGCATACAGAACCCATTTATTCTGTCACATCTGGACCAATTTTGATGTATTTAGAGAGTTTAGGGCAAAACAAAAGGTTTATTATATATAACTAAGACACTTGATTCAGTTGGTCAGGGCAGGAAATACCACTGGGAAGATGCATAAAACTAGCTTATTTTTTTCCTTCAAGCTTTGAAGCCACAGTTTAGATACTATCCCTGAATAACTTCATAGATGAATTATATGCAAAGTAGACATCAAGATAAGTGAGAGGAAAATAAGGATGTCTACTGTTAGATGTCCTGAGCTACTTAGGAAAGTAAGACTAAGATCTCTGTGACAATCTGTGAAGGACAGTTTTGCCCTCACAATCAAGTGACACCTTTGCTTGCACATCATCTGAAATATTCCAAATATTATAATTGTGTCATCTGTGCTGTTGCCAAAACAAATGCTGGTAGAAAATATGTTGCAATGAACAATGTGAAATATACCACATGGCTGTCCATCTGCTTCCAATCTCAAAACTAAAAATTGTAATCACTATTTTTCATTTATAACTTCATATTGGAATTTGAAGTTTCATCTTCATCAGTGTTTGCTAAAACACACATACATATAAAATGAGACCTACTTATGTAAATGTTATTTTTAAGATTTCAGGGTGCAAGAAAAGTTAAGGAAAATTTTTCTGTTGAAGTTTTGTCAATTTTATGATAAAAGTAATTTTCTTTCCGTTCATCAGCACTGCTTTGCCTCTTAAATATCTCAGAATTGTATAAGAATTTAGGTGACAGTACAGACAGGACAGCATCCTTGTGGCTAAACTGAGGAAG
>NW_010118959.1:0-208 GCF_000699245.1 Pterocles gutturalis
GCTGGGGCAGCTGGAGCGGCCGGGTGCCTCGGTGTGTCTCTGTGCAAGGGGATGTGGTGGAGATCCGAACACCTGCAGCTCATCTGCTTTCAACAAGTGGCAACAGGTGAAAAGGCTTTTCTGTCCCAGCCAGGGCTCAGAGCTGCTGAACATCACAGCCTGTCTGAGCCGTGCCCAGGGGACGGCAGGGGCCGCAGGTGGAGCGGGT
>NW_010118959.1:385-1786 GCF_000699245.1 Pterocles gutturalis
CTGAGGGTCCCCCTGGCTCGGCTCTGCCCTGAGGCACTCAGTTGTCCCCAGCAGAGCTGTGGGGACAGTGGAGTTAGCTGTCACCCCGGGCACCTGCATCCTGGGGCACTTTGCTGGGAGCCGGGGAACAGCGGGTCAAGGGGGTCTCGTCCCAGAGCAGCTGCCTGGAGCCTCCAGCGCAGATCCGGTGTGCGGAGGGGAGGATGCTCCTGACCATGGCCCGGTGGTGCGAGGGGCTGTTGTTGTCACCATTAGCTGTGCGCTGGGGGCTGCTGTCACACCCTGGGGACACTGGTCCTGGAGAAGCCTCTGTCCCCAGTGACCACACACAAGGGATGACAGCACAACACCGCTGTCCCCAGGGTGGCATTCCCGGCAGCACAGCGGTCGCTGGGACCGGTAGGTTTCGTCACACTGGTCCTCTTAGTTAATGAGCTGTGGTTTAGGCTTGGATTGGTTTTCCAGAGGTGGGCTGTTATGTCCAGGTGTAGAGACCCTGGTTCTGCGGGGGGAGGAGATGTTCTGCTGGGTGTGACAGCATGGGGACAGTGGGACAAGGTCACGGGAGTCCCTGTCCCTGTGGGGTGGCCAGGGGCAGGTCACTCTCCCTTCATGTGGAGCTCTGTAAATCCCAGCCCCTGGGCTGTGCCAGGACACACACCACTGCCCAGCGCTGCGCTGGATGCTGCTGCTGAGGGCTCTGGTGCTCCTTTTCTACAAAAAAAAAAAACCCACCCCCCAAACGTTGCAGTGAACTCGACTCATCCATGTGCAGAACCAAGGGCTGCCCTTTCCACCCCCAAAACATCAGAACCATCCTGAACATCTTTCCATCGCAGCTCTCCTTTCCCCTCCCCAAGTTGGACCATTTTACCCCAGACTTGCCCCCAGAGCAGCCGCCAGCCCTGTCCCCACGCTGGCTCCCGTCACCCCCTGAAGAGCTCCGTGTGATCCCTCCTGTTCTGTTCCACATCACGTAGCACAGCCCATCAAAGCACAGCGAGATGCTAAAAAAAATGTGCACAAAAACTCAGGGAGAGTCACTCCGCCACCTGCGAGACCGGCAGCCCCGCGACAGCCGCCCGGGCATCGGCTGGGGACCGTGGGGCGCCTCCTCGGTGCTGCCTGCCACGGTGTGCTCAGGGCTTGATTGATGGAGAGCTGCGGCACAAACACTTCAGCCAAGGACACCCAACTAGAGAGCAAAACATTTTAAAACAAAAAGCGGCGCTTACTCGCTGAGGATATAATTAGCTGTATTTGCCTTTAGGGACTTCTGCTAAGTGAGGCTCAGCACCAGGGAAAACAAGCCGACGTGCTAAGTGCTCCGGAAAGAGCAAACCTGCCGTCCTCATGTCACAGGAGCACCAGGAGGGCTCTCCCAGGCAGTCCTGGAGCAGG
>NW_010118959.1:1801-2394 GCF_000699245.1 Pterocles gutturalis
GGGTGCAGTGGGGATGGGATGCAGTGGGGATGGGGTGCAGTGAGGATGGGGTGCAGCAGGGATGGGATGAAGCAGGGTTGGGATGCAGCAGGGTTGGGATGCAGTGGAGATGGGATGCAGTAGGGTTGGGATGCAGTGGGGACGGATGCAGCAGAGATGGGATGCAATGGGGATGGGATGCAGCGGGGTTGGGATGCAGCGGGGTTGGGATGCAGTGGGGATGGGATGCAGCAGGGTTGGGATGCAGTGGAGATGGGATGCAGTAGGGTTGGGATGCAGTGGGGACGGATGCAGCAGAGATGGGATGCAATGGGGATGGGATGCAGCGGGGTTGGGATGCAGCGGGGTTGGGATGCAGTGGGGATGGGATGCAGCAGGGTTGGGATGCAGCAGGGTTGAGATGCAGCAGAGATGGGATGCAGCAGGGTCGGGGTTCAGGGGGGATGAGGTGCAGGGGCCCTGTGCCAGGGTGGGTGGTGGAGGCCCATTGTCCTCTCGGGGAACAGCACCCCCCGTTAGTTTTCAGTGCAATAAATGCACGAACAGGACACGGTGCCTGCCCCCCTTGCCCACTGGTGGCCTGCCCCGCGCCC
>NW_010118960.1:0-1646 GCF_000699245.1 Pterocles gutturalis
GGCCTCTTAATTAGTGATAGAAGGCACCAGAGAGCAGAGCTGGATGGAGCTGTGTCCCTGGGGCTGAGCATGATGCTGGGAGTGGGACCGGTTTGCAGTGACTGTACTGGTCCATACTGGGTAAGAGCGTTGGAGTCATCCTGGGAGTTCAGGTGTGTTTCCTACCTGTTGGGTGGTCCCTGGAGCAGGTGTGGGGCTGGGGGGGGCTTTGCTGCCCCTTCCTCACTGCTGGGGCTGGCTGAGCATCACCCCTGGGTGCTGCAAAACCCCGTGGGGTGTCTGGACTCCTGGTGCTGGCAGGGTTTGGGGTGGGGTATTCTAAAAACCTGCTTCTGAAGCATCCTGCTGGGCTGGGCAGGGGTCTGAGCTTGTGCCTGGCAAAACTCATCACATGCCATATTTCCAGACCCTGTCTGTGCTCCTCTCCTTTGCTGTCCCCTGTTCCCTCTGTGCAGGTGTTAAACACACATGCAAGGGGGAAAAAAAAAAAAAAAAAAAAAAAAAAATTCCCCTTAAAATAGACTTGCCAGGCTGGAAAATCACAGGGGCTAATCTTGGAAACTTTATTAAAAGAAGAAGGAGGGGGGGAAAAAGAGCGAGAGGAGGCTGGTGGGGGAAGAGAAAGAGTAAGTAGTTTCAGACACTTTAAAAAAAAAAAAAATCCCTGATTTGATTTATCTGGGGAGTGTGAACACTAAATAGAGAACAACGCCTGAAGTGTGAATTATTTCCTATATTAACACAGAGAAAAACTGATAGCCTTTTCATGTCAAGAGAATAGCGCGGAGGGGAGGGAGGGGGGAGAATGACATTGTTCAATCTCCGGGTTTGCTCACTCTTTATCAGGCTGAGATCAAAATTTATTCCCAGGATGAGGCCTGCGGCCGGGCTGAGGCCCTAGAGATTTTTAAGGGCCTAATTAAGAAAACAGGATGAAAATGGCGAAATAAGAGGGCAATTTACTTCTTGCAGAATAGGGAGATCAAATCAACTTATGAGCAATTAATGTGCACAAGGAGAGAATAAAGGGATGCCGGGATATGGTAGAGGGCCTCATTTTAATGACATGCTCTGGTGTTGGCATAGAGGATTACTCTGAAGGTCAGATGTAGATTGAAACGACCTTGCAGATTCTTAACCCTCCTTCCAATTAACAGAACCAACTCAGAAATGCAAAAGACCCTGGCTTGGAGCGCTGTCATCCCTTTATGTTCAGAAGGGAGGAAGGAGGGAAAAAAAAAATAAATTATAAAGGAGAGAGAGGACGAAAAGGGGGTTTCCTTTGCTTGAACAGCAGATGCTGGAGACGGGAGAGAAGGGCTCTTAATTACAGTCTGTGAGCCACCCACGGAAGAAAAAAAAAAAAAAAAAAATCGGTGTTGAGGCTCCAAGTGGGATATAAAAGGGAGGGAGTGCTGCTGGGGCTGTGGCGGGTGTGATGAGCTGGGGATGGACAGAGCGGTGGGATTGGGACCGGGTGGCAGGTCCCTTTGCCATCACCCCGGGGGGATTTGGGGTGCTGCACCCAGGGGGTCAGAGCCTCAGTTCTCCCCCCCAACACCCACTCGTGACACTCTCTCTCGGTGGCATCGCTGTTTCTGCACAGCCCGTGGCACTTTTTTCCCGCTGCCCCACGCAACGCTGTG
>NW_010118961.1:0-7381 GCF_000699245.1 Pterocles gutturalis
CTTAACACAAAAGAGACTAATTTTTACCTTTAAAATCTAAATTAAAGTATCACGCAATCACACCTGTACAAGGGAAAGTGTCACAGTTTGTGTCTGTAAATCAAAATGACTGTTCCAGATGGTCTCAGAAAACCACCTTTGTTTATATTCAACCAATATCTTCTACAACTTTCAATTATACAAAACAAGCAGATGGTACTTAACTGCAGTCAGTCTTAAGGACAGAGTTTTATTTTTGTTTTCCTCTTTTCCAAAGGTTTGTCTTTCCATATTCTGTCTTTTCTAGTGACAAATTGTATTCCGGTACAGATCAGCAAGCCAAGGGCAAAGAAGATAGGGGAAGACTATTATCCTTCTGGGCTAGTAACTTTCAACATTTCCTGATCCACTGCTTTAAAACTACCAAATCATGCACTTCTAGAAAAGAACAGTGTTTTGGTGTTTGGTTGTTGGTTTTGATTGGTTTGTTGTTTGCTTGCTTGGTTTTTTTTTTTTGGTTGGTTGATTGGTTTTGTTTGGCTTGGATGGGTGTTGATTTTGTTTGTGTTTTTCTGAATTATTTTTCAACTCTGAATTTCAGATTAAGTATTTGAAGAAGCTTTAGCAACACTTTGTGGCTGGACAATGAATCCTTCTTCCAATTGATGTTCAATGTCTTTTCATGTAGTCCAGTTTGAAGGTACACCCCCATCATAGGACTAGATGTGTCATAAATTAACCCCAGAGAGCAAAGCACCACACAGCTACTCGCTCACTTCCCCCCAGTGGAATGTGGGAGAGAATCAGAAGAGTAAAAGTGAGAAAACTCTTAGGTTGAGATAAAAACAGTTTAACAGGTAAAGCAAAAGTTGCATGCACAAGAAAAACAAAATGAGGAATTCATTCACTACTTCCAATGGGCAGGCAGGTGTTCAGCCATCTCCAGGAAAGCAGGGCTCCATCATGTCTAAGAGGTATTTGGGAAGACAAATACCATAACTCCAAATGCCCCCCTTCCTTCTTCTTCCCTTTATAAGCTGAGCATGACATCATCTGGTGTGGAATATCCCTTTGGTCAGTTGGGGTCAGCTGTCTGAGCTGTGTCCCCTCCCAACTTCTTCTGCACCCCCAGCCTACTCACTGGTGGGGTGGTGTGAGAAGTAGAAAAGGCCTTGACTCTGTGTAAGCACTACTCAGCAGTAACTAAAACATCCCTGCATTATCAACACTCTTTTCTGCATGAATCCAAAACATAACTCCATACTAGCTGAAAGAGGGTATATTTAGATTAGATATTCAGAATAAATATTTTCCTGTGAGGATGGTAAGGCATAGGAAAAGGTTGCCCAGAGAAGCTGCGGATGCCTCATCCCTGGAGGTGTTCAAGACCAGGCCGGATGAGGCTTTGAATAACCTGATCTAGTGGAAGGTGTTCCCACCCTTGGCAGGAGGGTTGGAAACAGATGATCTTTGAGGACCCTTCCAACCCAAACCATTCTATGATACTACGATTGTATGAAGAAAACTAACTCCATCCCAGACGGAACCAGCACAGTGTGGGAATGGAATACTCCTACATGTAATTGCAGACATACAGGGACTCTTTTCTCCATTCCTACTTATCTGTTTCAGTTATGTTTATAGTAAAATCAGTTTTGGTAGAAAATATAAAGATAGAAAATCAATTAAATGAAAATTAAGAACAGGATATTTCCAGTTCAGATTAACAATGATTATAATTCTACAAATGAGTTGATGTACTGATGCAAATAAAATAGGCAGAATGATGCCTTCTCCTTATTAACTAAAAATATATAGCAGTCACAGAAGTAATTTCTGAATTACAACAGTATTTCTATGTTATGTGAGTTCTACTACTTACCTGTAAGAAAAATTCAAAACCAGAACCCTTCAGAATATTCAAAATGTACCAGTTCTAAGAAAATATGAAAATTTAAAAGTGGTAATTTTTTTTCACAAACAATGTATCACAAAATTAAAATAAAATGGATTAAAAAAAAAAAAAGACTAATATCAAAGTTAAGCCACAGCAGTACATGCCCAGATAACATCTTTAGTTGTCAGTCATGTTTGCTATACCTAGTCTTAGGGTGAAATAATTTGAAGAGTAACATTTTAAAACACAATTCTAAGAAAATCACATCACTATTATATTACATAGGAAAAAAATGAAAAATGTCTACACACACACATAAAATAAAGTTAAAAATCTTAGTGTTCATCTAGATGGATACAATGCATCTGTGGATTTAGGTAGAATCAGAATTGAGAGCCAGTGGAAGAGAGAGACTTTATTCCCCAAATTGCAATTAATTAAGAGCAAATGAATTTTTACAAAGGAACAGAAACTTGCCATGAGAGCTTCACAGGAAAATGATCTCAATAAATTAAAGAAACTCATTTTTCCCTTGGAGGCAGAGCAGTAGACAGTAATACGTTTCATTGGTCTTTGGAAGATCCTTTCAAAGAGGATGAAGAATCTAAAGGTCACGTCATTGAAATAATGCCGTCCAGGGTAACTAGTGTCATCTGTACAATACAGTAATCTAGCTGTTAAATAAGGTAAGAATTTTTTTTTCACTTTTGAAAGATGACCTGCACCTTAGAATGAACCAGCTAACCACCCATCATCTTTTTTTCAATGTTAATTACAGCTGGTGAAATGCAAAATCTTGTATGGGACTTACCATGCCAGATTTAAAAAAGTACACAGACACACTTACCTTAACTACCTAACAATAGGGAAATTATGCCTGTTAAGGAGTTCCAAGCTCCTATTCATCCGCAATAAAGAAAATGGAGAAGTACCTCTATGGCGCCATCCACACTATATATTCATCTCTCCTCACTGGTTGTGCTGAATACCAGCTTCTCAAAATCAGTTTTCCCATATCTTTTGGAGGACAGAAACATATTGAAACAGAAGATAGCATAAGCAGCATCCTGTACAGTGTTTGTGCAATACAGACATGATTTGAACACTTGTTCATTCAGTATGGTATGAGAGTTCCAGATCTCTCCCATCCTAAGGTTGTCTGAATCTATGTGCTTTAGGGCATCTTCAAAGCTGGACAAAAGTAGCTGGAAAAAGGAACAAGGACAAAGAAACTTAAACTCCATGGTGAAGCAGTGCTTGGCAGAAGATCAATGTCTGCACATATATAGGTTACTCAAGTTACACACCCAGGACACTTTCAGACCATCAGAGGCAACTTCCGGAACTTCGTCTGGGTTCTTACACCATGGCACATCATGTAATTTGAAACAACCTAGGCTATCAGGCCATCCACACAGAGCAGGAAGATATGATTGAGGACTCATGAAGATCTCATAACCTCCTGGAACAACTGCTCTTGGAGGTCTAGATTTACACTGACTATAGCAGAAATTTAGACATCTAATTTACGTGAAGACACTGACATGCAGTAAACACACAAAGTAAACCACATTGTCCTGGGTAAAGCTGAGACAGAGTTAACTTTCTTCATAATAGCTAGGAAGAGGCTGTGTTTTGGATTTGTGCTCAGAAGAAAGCTGATAACAGTGATGTTTATAGTTGTTGCCAGAACAGCACAAGGTCTTTCAGCGCCTCTGCTGTTTGCAGGTGTGACCAATAATCTATTCCACAACACAAACATTTGGCCCAGTATACAGGTAAGGACCCTCTGGAAGTTCACCCCTTTTTGTTCCGGATCTCTTTTGCTCCAGATCATCTCGCTCCAGGTGGTCCCCCTCCCAAGGCTTTCTCTTCCCCCTGGTCAGCTCTCGGTCTGGGATGCTCAGACTGCTATCTCCATTCTGTGAGTGTGGTTTCGAGACTCTCCCTGCTCGGGGTTTGTCAGCTGGGAACAGGCTGAGCCTTAGTCATCGGGTGGTGCGGGGGGGGGCAGTATCACTGTGTATCACTCATTCATATATTTGAATATGCTATTATTTTCACTATTACTGTAGCTTAGTTATTAAATTGTTCTTATCTCAACCCAGGAGTCCTTTTTCCCTTAACCCCTTTAAATCTCTCCCCCATCCTTGGGTGTGTGGTAACCCCTTTAAATCTCTCCCCCATCCTTGGGTGTGTGGGTTGTCTCCCAGCCAAGGGCAAACCCATTACACACATTCAGACACCCAATGCACTGATATCTATTGGCATATGAAATACCTAAAACGTTGAAGAAGACCCTAAAGAACACTCCTGAAAGGCACATATCTCCTATACAGTTTTTGTCATACCTGTCAGTGCAACTAGGATATTTACAATACCCTAGAGTTTCTTAAAAGCTACCGTGGGCAGCTCAATGTCATTTCTTAATGTCAAGCTGAATACCACCCTCAGTAAGTTTAATTACTTTGAGGGTGAAACAGTGTTAGAAAGTAAGAAGCTAGAGATGTTATTGGAAACTCAGGAGGTGGTTTAGGCACCTAAGGCACCACCACCTGGTATTCTGCTAAAAGATGGAACAAGAGGATCAATGCTGATGGCCTCTGTCTTGTTAGTGTCCAGTCTCATTCTGAATTTCAGTAAGCTATTTGGGTCACTCTTCTGCAGCAGTGAATTTCACAAGTTAACTATGTTTTGCTCAAGATAGTGTTTTCTTTCCTGCAGAGGTAAAATAGTGTAGCTGGAACACAAGATGAAGTGGCAAGAGGGCTCTACTTCAGGAACCTCCTCAGACAGGTCATTTATTCAATTTCTGTATGAGTCTCTCTAGCAGTAATACAGGCATAGCAATGCTCACCTGTTTCACATGGTCACTTAATGCTCTTTCTGTAAAAGGACTTATACATGGGCTTATCTTAAATCCCACTGGGAAATTCATGTGCCTATAGCTAAAAAAGTTAGTCATCATAACAAGACCCTCAATTCACTTTTATTTTATTTTATTTTATTTTATTTTATTTTATGTACTCTAAAGGATGTTAGGAGTAGATTTTACATTGCATATTATTATTGTGTTATAAATTCAAATAGCATTTAAGAGCAAAATAATATTGTATCCTTTTTCACCTTATTTAACAGTGCTTGTTAAATAGAAACACTACTATCTTCCTTCTGTACAGCGCTCCTTAAGGTAGACTTATCCCCTACACAAAAGGTCATGAAGGTTTGCAAATTCTCCATCATAAGCCACAAATTTTTAAGTTAGCATAAGAAACACTTAAGATTAAAAAAAAAAACAAAACAAAAAACAACTCATGTTCATGGTCTCAAAGTTTAATGAAAAGAGATAAGCAAAAAAGGCAGGATGATTTAAAAATGTTTGAAAAATACTTTTTATTCTTTCCTAGAATAGAAAATAATGTTGAAATAATTTGCTGTAAAGTCTCCAAAAATGTTTTATTTGCTTTATATTTTCCTTAGGCTGGACGTGGTCAAGTCCCTTAAAAAATCTACCCAGTTCCATGTAACATTGTGTGTATGTAATAGCTTCTAAATAGCAGAGAAACTTATTTATGGAATAGCAAAATTATACTTTCAATCAAACAGAAAAGCAGTAGTGAGGTACAATAATTTGTGCAGAAGCAAAGAGAAAAGCACAGCTACAAATACATAGAGCTTAGCTAAGCTAATGAAACTTATGAAAACTGCAAATATACTTGTGAAGTAGCTTAAATAATCAAATCCAGATTTTAGTTGTAATAGTTTAAACAAATATCAGAACTATCATAGTATAAAAACTATTAAGCTATATTTTGGCTATCATGTACAGTGCTTTTAGACCATATTAATAGGAATGTTTAACATTCAAATGCCGTGCAACCATCTCATGGAGGCCTGGGTTGTTTTCCAGTTGCCTCTGGTGCATCTATAGGGTTCTGAAAAGCTTTCACAAAGTTATGAGGTAGATTTGTCTTTTTTAATGTGCTGGATAGAATTACCACACACAAGCAATTTCAGAGAAGTTACAGAAACTAATACCTTTGTATGAGATAAAGAACATGGATGTCCCCTGTTTATGCTTCTGTGTATTTTCATAGTCAAGCCTCTGTCAGGAGAATAAAAGATAGGCTTAGAAATTAGAAAGATACAATCAGTAAAAAAAAAAAAAAAAAAAAAAGAAGAAGAAATTATGCAAATGATGAAATCTTACATTACTGTTAGTGATGTTTCCACCCCCACTGTTAAGAAACAGTAAAGATGTTGGATAGTCTTTAGTGCTCTCAAAGGACGCGAAATAAACTGAGTAAAAATACAGGACGTTAGATAATAAGTGTTTGTCCAAGTTAAATACATTCTGTCTCTAACCAGACTTCCAAGGAATGTCTAAAATGTGTGGTAAATTGTCTAATGATTTTGAAAAACGTCTGTAGAAAAGCTGGCTATTACTACTAAGTGAATTATTTGTGATATTAAAGAGACTGATGTGCTTAGAATTCTATGAGTGCCAAATAAATGGTAAAAAAAAAAAGATGAGTGGCTGAATAATACAGAGATTTTATTGTTATTGAAACTAAGATGAAACAGAGTCACAGATCTGGTAGGTTCATAATCAATCATTTCCAAACCTTATCTATAATAAATATTCTCCTCAATAGTGATATGGAAAAGGATTTAAAAATTTCCCTGAGGCATGAATGCTGTGCTGCTATAAGAAAAGATTGATAAAGAACCAAGTTATTACTTGATTGCATTGATTTGTAGAATAGATTAAAGTTAACAGTCTATTTCAAAAATCTGTATCAAAAACAAAGAAAAAAAAATAGAGAGTTTTTACAACTACCTCATCACACATTGTTGTTATGTGTGGAAGAAGTTGTTTGTGTTATTTAGCCAATTGTCGGTGCTATATTGATATCATTAAAAGATAACAAATGTTGTATAATGTAAACTGGACACAACGTTCTCATCAGCCCACAAGCCAGATGCATTTTCTATCCTTAGGTTTTTAGTATCTGCAGAGCACTGAGAAATTACAACAATATTTATTCTTTCTGTTAACAACCTCTGTCAGTTTCCAGATAAAACTTAGACTTTTTTTTTTTTAATGTTTTGTTTTCAGTGTTGAAAGATACAAACATTTATTTGTATATACATTTGAAGTATTGCCATCCCTGATCAAGGTAGGAAACCATTCCAATCATGCTGAGAGCTCTGTCTGTATCTGCAGAAGTGACCTGAAATTTCAGCTGAAGGCCAGCTTAACTTTTTTATATGTCACCTCAGCATGAGCAATGGGACAGCACTAATGTAAGTGTAAGCAGAACACAAAGACTACTTGTGTGTTTCTTACTTATAAATGGGAGCAGCCATGGTGATTTACAACTGACAGAAAACTGGCTTGTCTTGAAATCTTTGAATGATCTGGTAAGGCTCATCATTTGTAGTATACGAAGTTATTTCCTTACTTACTATGTGCAAAAAAATAAAATTATAAAATTATAAAAT
>NW_010118962.1:0-12249 GCF_000699245.1 Pterocles gutturalis
ATAAATAAATAAATAAATAAAAAAGGAAAGAAAACCAGTCATATCTTCTAAGTAGGCAACATTTGACTGTTTTCAGCAATTACTAAGACAAGGTATGATTTGTGACTAAACACTTGAGAGACAAAACACATCAGTATCTGAGTGGGTCATGAATCAGCATCCCACTCCTCATTACTCTACAATTTCCTGGTTTCAGGAGTAACAGCTTTACTTTTGGAAATACAGTGAGTATCTTAAGGAGTAGCAAACACCTTCAATGAAGCAAACCTGCATTCATCACCATTTCTGGTACAATGTGAGACCACGTGTACCCTAATTAGAAAGGCAGGGCTAGAAAAGACTTGAAGAAATAAGACTACTCAATATTCTTCAATCTATAATTCCTGATACAGAAACTTCCCACAATGGAGCATTCCCAAGCCGTATTAACTACCTTTACCACTGACACAATGAAGAGCTTTCTAGGCCAAAAACCAAACCAAACCAAAAATAAAAAGCCAAACCCAAAACATAATGAGACTATCCACCATGTACGTGGCAGGCTTCAGTAGACTGTTGTTTGTCTTTTCACTGGAAGAACCAAATGCAGACCAGTTGGTGGAAGTATTCCAGCCTCTATAAAGGACCAGATATCTTATCCCCCTGAAGTCACTATATCTCAGTAGATATCAAACTGAACTTGCAAGTTTCCATTAATCTGGTTACTGCCTGATGCCAACTCATGCAACATTCAAGATTATCTTTATCCTATTGAGTAGCATACCCAAGTACTAGTAAGGATCTTCTCAGATGATTCTTTGTCTGTTTCAAGGTACCACAGAAGATGACTTTTTTTTTTTTTTTAGCATTACTATGATGTTTCTCCTTGTTTTTACCACATATTGGTAAAATCATGGATAAATATATGCAACATAGCTTGGATGAAGTGACATGGGAGGTTCAAGTGAAGATATGGCTTGACAGGTTGTTGAAAAGAGGAGGGATTCACCTGAGGAGACTTCTCCCCAAGATATCCTTAACTCTGAGAAGACATGCATTCACTTCTTAAACAGGGAAAGCTTCATTCAGCGTAATTCCCTTTACATGCTAGTAAGCACAGAAAAGGAATGGCACACAGTATTTTGGAATGTGCCTTATAACACAGAGCATCCTAACCACCTCCTGTCAAAGGCCGTCAAGTAAGCAGCATTCAGACTGAATGTTTCAGCCCAAGTTTTATGTTCATTTAATACCTTGCATCTCTGAATAGCAGAGACACCTTCAGCAGAGTATTGTATTAAAAGTCTAGTATAAAATAACAAGTTGTAATCTATTAACACTCATATTAGTGTAGTTAGACAATTTGTTAAACAAACAAAAAAATGCACAAGGAAAATATAACAGAAGCAGCTTTGTCACACTGCCAAAAAGGGCTAGAAGCTGTTTTTCAGAAAGAAGCATGTGTCACAGGCATGGCCACAAAGATAAAGGAATGTATGATTTTGCATACATCACATATATATATATATATATATATAGCTGCGGTAGTATTTATATGCACAATTTGTTTGAACTGCAAGTTACTTGAACACTGTTCTGTAGCATGATCCAGAGAACTCAACCTCAAGAATACGCCCTTCTTACTGACCACAATAACTGCTATTTGGACATGACAAATTTTACAGACAACAAACTTTAAAGATGCCTAGACCCAACGTCTTAGATGTAATTAACAGTATTAATATGACACAATATATATCGTCTTACAGCTGGATAATTAATACAGTGAATTTAATCTCATTAATGGTTAAATATAGGGCTATCTTCATCATCAACTCTGTATTCACCCTTCTTGGATTCCTGTCATATCTCTCCTGCCATTCACCCATTATATTTTTTCACATGCTACCCAACAGTTTTCTTTCCTTCTGAGCTTTGCTGTTCAACCACACAGTTCTCTACCTTTATTTCCTATCTTAATATTATCTGGTTACTTTACTCCAGCAACAGCCACGGTCTTATTAGCAAATTATCTTCCTGCTATAATCACAGTCCTATGTATTATCATCAGGTATTTCCCAGACCAGAGTCAGAAAGCATTTACTGGTACAAATTTTGCACTATGTAATTAGAAATGAATGATTAATTAAAACTATTTTCAAAGATCTTCCATATTTGATGATACTTATTCACTGTCTTCAAGGTGACTATACCCTTTGTAATGGGTATGAAGATGCTTATACAATGTCAGAAATGCAAAAATGTTTTAAGTGTTAGCCCACACAGAACTCTAAATAATATGTTTGGTTTACAAACCCACCTTGAATGCCTCACAGTTCTATAGGCAGTGGGAAGTGCGTGCTTTGCTTTTGAATGTGATCTAGATCTGGACTTAGATGATGAATGATACTTGAATGGTGATCGAGATCTTGTCCGAGATCTTTTCTTGTGTTTTTTTCTTTTCTTTTCCCTTTCTTCATCCCTAGGAGGATCTTTGCTTTTGCTTGAAGGCCTTTCTGCTTGTTTAACTTCTAACGTGGGTAAAGTTCTGACTGCAGTCACAGGACACGGTATACTATTGACACTCTGGAATAAAAGGAAAACAAAGAACAGTGTTCAGCTTTTAAAGTTGCATGCAAATTTTTAATACGAGAAAGTCCTGTAAGTGTGGATAACGCATAAGCATCTCTAGTCTTTTATAATAAACAGAGGGCTACATCTACTCCTGGGCATCCCACGTACACGCACATTATGGCAAAGAAACTTAAAATATCCTGCTCAGTAGTCTTCCCAATATACAATACAGTTTTTTTGCAGAAATGCTGGATAACAAGTACAACAACAGCAAGGAAAATAATAGCTAACAATCACTTTACATTTTATTACTCATGAAAGTGTGTGAGAAATAAATCCGTCTTAAGAAAGTAGTTGTTAAATCAAAACCAATGTAACCTCCCATGAATGCTTTAAAACCTCAGAGTGATGCATCAGTATTATGTAAAGCGTGCGTACGTAAGGCTGACATCTTCAAAAACGCGCATTTAGTGGTGTTTAATGTAGACCTCACAATTCCCCAGAGATAGGTATGCAAGTTGGGATATGCATGCTAAGACTGTCAGCTTAACGAGGACATAGTTCTGAAGTTTTCATCTTTAGTTTTTGGAAGAAACATCTTCTAAAAACAGGTATTATCAGATATCTCTTCATCTATTTATCCCTTTTTTAAAAAGGGGATAAACTCGAAAATACAATCAGGAACTACTAACATTCAAAGTTAAGTTTTAAAGTCACTTTCATCCCTGAACTGTGCTGTTTAGGGACATTCAAAGCTAAGTTTTAAAGCCACTTTCATCCCTGAACTGTGCTGTTTAGGTTATAACCTCAAAGAAAACAGCAAAATGAATTAGTGCCGATACAAATTATTTCTGTACTTTGCAAAATAAACGTTTTGCATATAAAGGGTTGGTAAGATCACAAAAGTCATTAATCTCAAGGACAGAACAGGTCTGGGCACAATTCATGCTCAGTGAGTAATTCTGACTGCAGTCAGTTAAGCAAAACATACCATACTCCAAGAAACTTTCACATTATCAGCTTGTACCTGAGAGAATTACGCTCAATACCTTGTTTAGAACAATTCAAGTACAAAACATACCATACTCCAAGAAACATTCAAATTATCAGCTTGTACCTGAGAGAATTATGCTCAATACCTTGTTTAGAACAATTCAAGTCAGGCACTATAGAGATGATCCTCATTTCAAAGCCTGTCATTCCCCCAGCTGCCATTTCAAGGCAACTGGAGACATCAGTTTGCCTCTGTCATATTTTCTGCTCCACCTGGTCTGACACTTTCACCATCTGATACAAGGATGCTTACCGTGATCAGAATAAAAAGTAACTCATTAAAACCTGAAATAACTAAATTAGAAACAGGTGGTCTTCTTTCTTTTTACCCTCCTCCCACTGTTGAATATGTCAAGGCAATACTTAACCACATTTGACTAATCTGAAATGCAGCTTTGCTTCAAGTTAAAAAGCCATGACACTTTTCTGAGCTTTAACTGATAACTGCGATCACAATATTTGCAAAAAATAGCAATACAGGAATATTAAATTAGTTTGCTTCAAGGATTATGAACATTTTATAGCGTGATCATCACAGTGACTTTACCAGAGGCCCCCTCCAATTTCACTAACTTCACAATCCATGTGTTATTGCAGACACCTCACCTCCAAACTTTAGAGTTTCCTAAGAGATCACTGCAGCTGCCTTCTGTTCCTTGACAATGTTATTCATCTCTTTATACAGTACCTTAGTCTTTGCTTTGAACGCTACTGAATACGTAATAGACCAGTTTGCCTTGAAGTAGACACCTCTAATAGCTTGAAACAAAATAGCTGAAGGCAAAGTAGAGTTTAGAGAAAAACAAGAGAGGGAAGAAAAAAACAATGGTTTTCAGTGCCCAAGTTCATCTGGCCACATAAAACACAAGCTAACACACCACTGCCAGAAAGGAAGTTAATAAATGAATGACACATTTACTGTTAGCTCACACCTAGAGATTCTCTCAGCAATCAGAACAAAGAACCCCACAAGGCTAAGCAGCCCTAGGTATCCAACAAAGGGATCAGATGCTGGGACCATGGGCTCTCCTTGACTTTCAGGATGCTAACACCAAGAGTGACAGCGCTGTCCAGATATCTCTGGGAGAAGCAGAGCTGCAGGCTGGCTGCTGTAGATTCAGACACCACTGCTTCAGGTTACTAATGAATCATGTTCGGAAAGCCATAAAGAATTAACTTTACCTACCCCCAGGTGAATACGTAGGTCCTGGAGAATAAGACAACAGCTAACACACAGGGAGAAGTCACCTACCCATCCAAACCTACACAACGCACCGCTGTGACAGGAGCAAATCACTAGCAAAACAACCCGATTCACCATCAGAGCAGAACAGAGAGCTCAGTGGAAGAACTTAATGCCAGTAAGTTGCCAGGCCACTAGGTGTATAAATAATGCTGCTGAATAAAAATATTTGGGGGGCGGGGGCAGGGGGGGAAGAAGCTGTCAGTGGTTTGTGTTTTTACTAGTGAAAGCTGATCCAGGCAAACTAAGATATCGGGAACTAAATTCAGAGGTATGAATGCAGGGAAAAAACAATGAATAAAAAAATCAAAGCAAGCACAGATACTGGGACATTATCAAACGTTTCCTACAGGCAGAAACATTCTGTTTTACTGACCAGGCTCCATAAATCTGCAGGCCAGTAGAACAGTGTTTTGGAAAGCACAGCAACAAACTGGTTACCTGATGAATTTTATTATGCATCTCAAGGGATGACAGATTTAAGCTCTTGGAGAGCTCTTCTAAGAAGTTACACTGCAAACATTCAGATAGCATTCAACGAATGTCACTTCTTTGTCCATTTTGGGTAACAGCACATTTTTTTGTCCCTTATTAAATGCTAGTGTCAGACAATTTCACTGGCAGAGTTATTTTTCAGTGTTGTATTTGCATGACTGAAACAAATCGGAATAAAATAATGCTTCCTACAGTAAACATTTGGTATAAAAAAATGTTTCAGAGATACCTTTGTGGAAAACAAAGATGATTTAACAACCCTTGTTTAGCAAGAATGGGTTAGGAAAGAGCTCTGTATCAGGAAGAATTTACAGCTCTATGAGAACAGAAAATGAACACTTCGGTTCATTACAAGACATTTGCATATTTGCAGTATTAGACCAGAACACACATTAGTTATCGTGGGGTTACGTTACTTAATCAAAACGCAAAGCCAACATCAGAAGTGAAGTAAAAGGTGCTTATTGCAACAGAACAAAACACTAGCATTGCTCCTGGCAGAAACAAAATCAACCGGTAAAGAACATTATCAATAATATTACTAACACTTTTACAACTGGCTAATATTTGTTCGGTTCCGAACAGCTGAATTTTGCAGTAATTTGAGTTCCACGCTAGATTAAAATTGGAAGGAGTGAAGAATGCCAGAACTGTGAAGAGTTAGTAATTCTTTTACTTCAAGAAAATCTGAAAATACTCCAGATTCTTTTCTACCACTGTACCTTTTTTTACCACCAGTTCCCCAAAGCTTACAGTGAAGCATTCCCTGGTTGAGAATGAATAAGCAACTGTCTACCAGCGATGGAAGTGTATGATTGCTCGCTGCATCAAAACAAGCAGTTACTGCTTTCAGAGGAGTTTGTCAGTCCCAGCCTCAACAAATTGGCCCAAAATGATTCAACAGAAGTGATAAAAACACTTCCTATAGATTAAGTTCCTACAGAACAAATTAATACTTAATATTCAAAGACTCAACAGTTCTATCAGGGTTTAGCTGCTGCACTGAAACATAGCTATTAACAGTGCACTGACTGCAATAAGTTCTTCAAAAACAGACAGAAATTTGCGTTCTCAGTTTTGAAGGGTCAACTGTAAAGAAATTAGTGGCTGTGAATCTGTTTGCTGTATGGATCAACATGCCTTTGTATCTTGAGTACTCTGAAGACTAAAAATCAAGGCATAAGAACATTCTTAGCTCCCTCACCTATATTAATTAAGATGGTAGTTCCTGATATTTACCTTTTTCGCCCCCATTAAATATTTATTAAAATATTTACAGTATAAGGAATTACACCTCTCATGTAGTTTTTAATAGTCGGGTTCTTGCAATTAAAAAAGTTCCAAATGCTAGCAAGCTATCCTCCCCCTAAATGCCACATCATGATGTGACATTCTAGGTTTTTATCCATCCTTTTGAAAAAGCAATATAAGGGAAATTTACAAACATTCACATACACACCCCTTTCCATGCTAAACAGAAAATACAGATACCCATATTCTGAAAAAAAAAGTAAAGTGAGAAATGAATGGCCTTGAAATATTCTAAAGCATTTTTCTTTAAATACTTATTGGATGTTTTTTATTGGAAAATTACATTTTGCTCACAAATTAACATTAAGAAAATACACAGACATAAAATTATGTTCCAAATTATGTTCCATTACTATTCCAAAGAGGCATGCAGTAATATCCACAGCCCCTTGCTAAAAAAGTAGGATCAACTACAGCAGTACGAAAGATGTACACCATCTGCAGTTGTTGATTACCCTGTTATGACTGTCAAAACATGAATAGCATCTTATTTTTAAACAGGGTACATTTCTATTTCACTCATAAATAGACTACTCTTCACAGAAAAAAAAAAATTGTCACATACAGGACAAAAGTAAGGACAAGCCATCTAAAGAAACAAATGATAAAACAGGGCTTCAAACAGGGAAGATGAAAGAGCCAAAAGAAGTTAAGGTTTGCTTTGTGCTATAGAATCTTTATATGCAGAGGCACAATGGCAGATGACATTTGGGACAAGCCATTAAAATAGAGTTACTTTCAAATCATATGCTTGTCTGTTTTTGCAGCATTGTGATTGCGGATTTCTCTCCTTGTTTAAATTGGATACTCTGGTTTATACCGATAACAGTTTGGGTATAACCAACAGTCTTTCACATGCATATCAAAGTATTATCACCCCTAAAGCATTTCTGACACAGGATAAAACATGAGAGAATAGCAGAATAATCTGTATTACAAACCCATCAGGTGCACTATTAGTTAAATGTTAATGGTCACTTTTATGACCATTTTCTTTGACAAAAAATGCAGGTCTGCAGGCCTTCTTCTGACAAGGACAGCAGGGAGGGGGCTTTACCTAAACAAATTATATTTATCAAAAGTTTTTGCTGGAAGCAATGATTTGGCAGCTTAGATTTTCCCTCTCCAAGACTCCTATACCCTGCTACCATTATCAACCACAATTAACAAAAACATCAAGCAAGTGTTCACCAGCAAGACACTGAACCATGCCAGTGTTATTCTGTGAGGCTCGGCTGCACACAGACGGACAGCCACAGCTCCGTAAGAGATTCTTTTCCTTTTTCAACCTTTTGCTCCCAGATGCACCTAAGAACAACGCTGCCCAGATGACAGGGTTAGGAATAACAGTTTTGAACTGGCACATTTGCAGACAAACATTTTAACCCATGAAAAACGTGGAAAATATGTTACAGATCTACAACATCAAGCATACTGTATCAAGGCCTACTACCAAGGACGGTACTTGCATTCAGGTTTCAACTTGTGCCAAAAGCCAGCACATTTGCTTTATTAAACTAAAAAAAACCCAAACCAAACCCAGAAAAACAAACCAGACCAAACATACCATCTTAACGTGAGCTCTCCTAATGCCTACAGGCTTTATGGGAACACGCGCAACTAGCCTTCATTCTACTTATATGTAAACATATATAAATGTCATCTTAATTTTAAAAATTTAAATTAATTTTAATTACTTTGGAATAAGGTTTGCATTTCAGATTATAAACACTTTATTTGTTTAAAAATAAAAAGGCACTTCAGTGCAGCACTCCACATAACCTGGTGTACTTCAGCTCTGTATATCTAGAACTGCAGATTTTAAAACTAGAGATGGTTCACTATTGCAGGCCAAAGAACCCAAGTTCTTTGCAGAATGATTGCAACTTCTTTTTGCTGAAACACTACCTGACAGATGTGCCACGTGGCATAATTTTCTTGTTACAAAAGTGTTTATGTGAATTATAGATGTCAACACAAGAAGCGAGATGCCACCCAGTTACTGTCAACCCGTGTCCCCAAAAAGGGCAGAGACTTCCCTACCTACAACCTCACTGGTAGCTGATCAGTTTTGGAAATTATGCTGACCTACATGTTTTCCAAGTACTGGTTTGAGGAAATATTACGCCTGACTGTACTGTTGTGGTGCCTGCAAGAACGGTGAGGAGCCACTTGTGAAAAGCAGTGCTGCTTGATTGCTCAAGCTCATTTGCCAGCCCTTTGTTCCTCTTGCTTGATTTCACTCTAAGGAAAAACAGGAAACCACATAAAAAAAATAATTCCGCTATGGAAAGAGTAGATCTGACTATTTTTAAGATTAAGGTGAAGCCAAAAAAGCTTAAAAGCGCAATGTTCTGTGGTATCGACTGTCCTTTACATGCTGTTAGGGGAATACATTTTGTTCAAAGGTATAAAATATATTCAGTACCAGCATTTCTCTCAAGAAATTCTAGATATCAGGAAAATCTGACAGAGGTCAAGGCAGCTTTGCTCCTTTTATGCATTTCTACACAGCGTGATAAGCAGGTTTTCAGCACAGTGTCTACACATAAACAGCATTACTAGTTTTCACACAGTTATTAGGCAGGGACAACCTCATGGGAATTCTCAACTCCTCTTCATGCTCTATTACACATCACAGTCATTACTTCATATTTTGAGATGCATTTTAAGCTACAAAAAATGAGTCCACTACATTAACTCTATGACTATTGCATATCAATCGTTGTTTCCTGGACTCCTCATTGGATGCTCCTTCTCCAAAAAGGGAGATGAAATACGTTAAGTGACATTTTTGGTGAACTTAAATATTTAATTTTTTGTCTTTGTTTACTAAATTTCCCCAATTAGTTCCACTGACCAAATGACAATATCTCTCTTAGGACTTTCTTTATAGACTTTTTTTTTTAAATTACAGCCCCTGTAGTTTTTCTTGTTACTTTTGCAATCAGTGTTTTTAAATGTATCTTTTTGTTTCTAAAACTTGACTGAAAAAGCTTAAAAAACCCCTGTGCTATGCATTTATTTATAAACTGATTCAGACATCACAACGCAGCTGACTGGATTCTCAGTGTATATGCAACTGAGGTTAACAAGTCTGCAATATGATTTCACTTTTCCCTATAAAATTTTTTGAATCAAATGGGCTGTTATAAATAGGTAAACCAGGCAAGGAGAGCAAAATGCAGATTATGCATTGGAACAAATGTAGATGGAAGCTTTTTCAAATACAGCAAACGGAAAGACAACAGCTTGAAAAACATTCATGATTCAAAATAATTTTTTATATGCAAAACCTATAGGCATACATCTATAAAACCAGATATAAATGTGTCAATAAGCCAACTACACTTAGGAGGAATATTATTTCCAAATACATTGTGGTACTTTAGACTGTTCGTTAACACAGTACTAGCACTCCCAACACAAAAGTCAATTTTATTTCAAAAAGCAAGGTCACATCAGTAACATTTAAATATATATTTGAAATTCTAAATAAACCCTTTTATAAAGAAAGCATCTCTAAACCCTTCTATTGGTAAGAAGCAGTGAACTGGTCGCTTTAAAGTTCTTTAAAAACACTATTTTTTTGTGCAAGAAAAAAGAGATGCCTCCTCTGAAACCATACCTATGTGGGAGAAGTAAAAAAAAGTGGTGAGGTTTTTGTTGAGAAGTTCACTTCCCTGTTAGTAAGTTCAGCTTAGAACTTCAGTACGTTCAAATGTGAGTGAGGACACTCACCTGCTCTTCTCAGAAAGAGTCTGCTGCTATTGAAGAGTTACTGGTTATTTCAGACATTCTCTTAAAGAGAAATATCAAAAGAACCTTAGCTTAGAAACATCTATGCCCTTGACAAATCCCCTTGAGGAGAGCAGAACTGCAAGTCTGGGAGTTTTGCATTGTCATTGCCTCTTTGCATTAACTCTTCAATATCTAACTGGAATCAAGTACTGAACGCTTCTGCCAACCAGGGAAAATCTGTTAGCAGTAGCAATGAGAATCCCAAACAGGATCTCTTTTGGGATGTGACCACGCTCAACTCAGGTATCTGCTACTCTGTGATGACATGGATCACCTCAACTGCAAGTCTGTCTCTTTCAATTGTCTGTTCTCTTGGAAGTGTTTTGAGGTGTAATTCATGACTTATTTTGAAAAATCAAGAACTGGGCAATGAATTACTTGTTAGATACTGGAATTCTTTCTGTGGGAAAGAACATGATGGAAAGCCATGTCATTCATTCCTGCAACCAATCTGTCACAATAAGAATCTGATATTTTCTATCAATATCCAGATATTAAGTTTTGCTTGCTTAATGCAACCAAAGGTGATTTACTGGCTTTACTTTAAAAACCATATCCTTATCACAAACAAAATCTTTTACAAAAAACTCCCATACTAAACTTGGGCCTAAAACAAAGAGTAAAACGTCCTAGCATTCTAAGCTTTTAAAGAGTTTATATTAAATACTCAACTAACACAAATATGATGAAGAACAATAATCAATATACAGCCTAGTTTTCTCCACCTATGTATTTGTTTTCTTGCTTAAGGATGTCCCAGCTAAAAACTTTAGAATTACATAGATCAGTTCACTAACTATTAATCTCAGCTTCATGCCAGTTAAGTTAATAAAAATCAAACAACAAAACCTAGCAGAAGAGATGCAAAATAAGTCTTAAAGTAAACTCAGTTGCCTGTGAATAATTTCTGAACTTGAAGATGTCTACTCACATCAAAACACACATTAAATAAGTAAATATCAAAACAGACTTTCAAATCCTCTTGAAAGGTAAGCGTTCTAATTCATGGACCACCAGAGTGTAGAGTTAAATTTGCAAACTCATTTTCCTTTCTGTAATTGGCTAACTGACCTCTGAACTATGCATCATATTTCTCTAGAGTTCTTTAATAACAGATGAGAGACATATATAAGATAATTGAAAAATATTAATGGTGTTTAAAATTCAAATTTCTCCCCATTTAGAAAAGCTTCTATCTCTTCAGTCAACTTCATAACATACTGTCAGATTCATACTCCATATAGGTAAGCTTTCCACTCTCTTTACGGTCAAGAGAAATTTATTTCCTGCTTACCTCATTACTGATGGAATTCTCTTCAATTTTCTCAGTTTCTGCCTCTGCCAAAGGGTTTTTCAGGGTCTGCAAGAACAGTGCAGCTTTCCTTTTGCGCTCTGCTTGTAGCTGCTTTTCTTTTGACTCTTTGGAGGCCTGTGCAAGCTTCTCTCTTGCTGCAGCTGCTAGTCTATCCTCTAGTTTCTGCTTTGCTAAGACAATTAAGCATAAAGTTTAGAGTGAGTCAAGAATTTAGGTTTCCTTGAAACAAACACACACACCCCAACACAAACAACCAAACAGCCCCTCCAACCATTCTCAAACCTTTCTAATGCAAAGACGCAATAAGGACATATCAGCTTGAAATGATGAAATTCCAAGCATCTTAATTCATAGATATATCATTTGCTCGACGAAAAGCAGTATGGGTGAAGTAAAAATTTTTAAGCTTAAAGAAAATGACATGAAAATCTAATCCTGAAAATTCTGGATAGTTCACAGAATCACAGAATGTTAGAGA
>NW_010118963.1:0-727 GCF_000699245.1 Pterocles gutturalis
CATGCTGCTCCACAGCCTCTCCAGCACCCCATGCATCCCATCTTCCTGTACCCCGTCCCTGTGCACCCCATCCTCTGGTCTTCTCGTGCACAGAGCTCCACCAGCACCCTGTGCACCCCATTTCCTGCACTCTCTCCCCATGCATCCCACTCATGCTGCTCCACAGCCTCTCCAGCACCCCATGCATCCCATCTTCCTGTACCCCGTCCCTGTGCACCCCATCCTCTGGTCTTCTCGTGCACAGAGCTCCACCAGCACCCTGTGCACCCCATTTCCTGCACTCTCTCCCCATGCATCCCACTCATGCTGCTCCACAGCTTCTCTGGGACCCCATGAACCCCATCTCCTGCACCCCATTTCCACGCACCCCATCCCTACCCTGGCTGCTCCACGGCCCCTCCAGCACCCTGGGCACCCCATTTCCTGCACCCCATCCCTGTGCACCCCACTCATGCTGCTCCACAGCTTCTCTGGGACCCCATGAACCCCATCTCCTGCACCCCATTTCCACGCACCCCATCCCTACACTTGCTGCTCCACGGCCCCTCCAGCACCCTGGGCACCCCATTTCCTGCACCCCATCCCTGTGCACCCCACTCATGCTGCTCCACAGCTTCTCTGGGACCCCATGAACCCCATCTCCTGCACCCCATTTCCACGCACCCCATCCCACACCCCAGTAACACCGCTCCGCAGCCCCTCCAGCACCCCATGCACCCCATCTTCC
>NW_010118964.1:0-21542 GCF_000699245.1 Pterocles gutturalis
TTTTTTTTAGTTGCTTAGAAGTAGTATGCTGTTTGTTTAGCATAACTGGGCCTTGGGCTTTGAGGGCAGATTTCTCATGAAATTTCAGGGCTATCATTTTGTTCGAGTTGCCTGCTGCTCCCCACCACCGCGCACCTCCACCTTACAGGTTGGCTCCTGCAGTTTTCGTGCTGTATGTTACCGTGGTTTCGTTGTTTGGGTGAGATAAAAACTTGTTGAACTACTAAAGTGGACAGAGTTTAAAATTACAGACACATTACTTTCCTTTGCAGCCATCATATGTTTGTTTTGGCAGGCATCTCTTCACTGTAGCAGGGAACAGTTCCTTTTTTTTGCGATTATTCACTGTTTTGGGTCACACAGCACCAAGGACCATTCATGATGCTGGAAAAAGTTACTCCTTCACAGAACAAAGCATAGGAAGTCCTCCTATGCTCCCTCGTGTTCATAGTTGACAGGTATTAATGACACGTGGGGACATGTTGCAGGAGCGATGTGTTTCAGATTGTGAAATGGCACGGACGGGGTGCTGCTGGCTTTGGAGCCCCCCGGCCCTGGGGGTGTGTGAGCGGCGGCGGGGGGGCCCCCCAGGGGGTGTCCGCTGGATCCGCCACCCGGCAACGCTGCGTTCACCTGGGCTAGTGCTGAGCTTCTCCCACATGGTGGAGCTTTTATCCTTGACCACAAAAAGTCATTTCTAAAGTGCAGGGAGCCAGCTGAGGAAAGGAGGGCTCCTGCTCGCCTTTGCTGTGATCCATAAAATTTTTGTATCTTGTATAATGATGTGTTTGAACTGCACAGACATGGACACTGTGGCTGGGCTAATGCCTGCAAATCGATTAGCATTAAGTAGGAGAGAGGCTTCTTGGATACCTTCGCAATATCGTGTGGCAGTTTGTAAATGGCATATAGCTGCAAATGCCACGTAGGGACACAGCTGCTGAAAAACCAGCGTCTGGTTTTACACTGAAAACGGCTGGGCAGGTGTGCATCGCACTCCACGGGTATCTGGCCTGTTCTCCCACCCAGTTTTTCCATTTCCAGCTGCCTTAGTTTGAAGCATCTTGTGTTCTTCAAAATATTGGAATAGTGTTAAGTATTGAAATTACTGATTCTTATAGCAAACCACTTTTGAAAGAAGTATTGAATAATCTGGGAGTTTGTTTGATTTGAACCATAGGAATTGAAAAAAAAAAAGTCTGCTAGTGATGACAGCTCCCAATTTTGCAGAAATCAACCATTTCTTTCGCATTACTTGTTTGTAGTATTCTGGTGCTGTGCAGCCTTTTAAAGGAGTTTGTTGCTTATCCAGTCAAACTGTGGTTCACTTTACTCTAGTGCTTATCTATTTTCTAATAATACTTACTTAGAACAAGAGGTGCCCCTTTTTTTTTTTTCTCAGGGAAAAGGAAAATAATAACTTCAGTGTCTTTTATTTCTGTCTTTTTTTTTTTTTTTTTTTTTTTACTTGAGTAAGGAAAATACCATTTCCTCCAGTGGAAATGAGTAATGGTGATGCAGGTCAATTTGGACTTTTCTATTAGCCACTTGTTTACATAAAAGTAATCTGTTCTTCTGAAAATCTGTAATTTTCATGGGAACTGTGCATTAATTTTAAGCTCACTCTGTTCGGAGCACAGTTGCATATTATTCCTCTGGTTGGAAATGACAATTGTTTTTCCTGCTGTCCCTCTATCTTCTAGAAAATCGTTTTTGCTGTTGAGATCCTTTAATGCCCGTGTGTCTGCTCCATTCCCTGTTCCGCCACCTGGCCCCTTCTCCCTGCCAGACTTTATCCTCCTTTGATCTTGCTTTTTGCTGTTTCTGAAGCAAATCCCTGAAACGTCTTTTTTCCAGCCTTCCTCTGCCTTGCTATTTTTTTCTTTATAAAAACAATTTGTAGAACTGATCTAACTGTTGCATATCTGCCCAGCTGTTGATGAATTCTCCCACACCAGTGAATAAATTTGCTAACCCTTCATACCTGTCCTCACTGCTCATCTGCCTGCAAGCTTAGGTCATTTATTAAGAGCCCTTTTGTAAAAGATCTGGATGGTTTTGGCAAGTGATGAGTGAGTTAAGTTCTGCGTTTTGTAAGGCAGGAATAAATGTTTTCCAGTGATAGCATCTTGTAGTGAATAAAATGATGCTTCCGATCAATGGATGGCTCTTCTTTGACAGGGAGAGGCTTGGTTTTGTTAGTTGGTAATTTCTAGGTGAGAGTAAGTAATGGCTTCTTCCCATAAACTCAGTAATCTTTTAATTTTGGTGATTCAGTCTTTAATATAAATACAGTAAAGTGACAGGCTTCTTGCTCTTCATTTTTAGGGCTTTTAGTCATCCTTAAAATTATTTCAGGTTTCAGCAGAAGCATTTGTTATTAAAGAAAACACAGACTCAGATATTTAATTACCTGATTTTCTTTTTTTAACAGATTTTTAAGAACATCTGTGGATCCTAATGAAGTCAGTGAGACTCTCAGCCCCTAAAAACTGCCTAAATTTTTACAGTAATGTGGGAGGAGGGGAAGGTTTAGGGTGGAGGGCAGGGTGCTGTGAAGACGCCTGGCATGTATTTTCAGAAGATTTACTGTGTTTTTAGCTAGTGGGTATGTTTAGAGTGTCATTTATTTTAGAGGGTAAGCCCATCCATTTGTTCTAGGCTGCTTGCATTTCTGCTTTTCCTGTAAGGTACCGTAGAGTTTTCTTTGGGTTCAATTTAGAGTTGGATGATTCTCAGCTGTGAAAGAAATATTGTGTTGATTATCTTTGCTTCACTGTTTTCTTTAGATTTCAAGAGGTTGTGCTTAAGAATTCAAAATTAGTTAGAGGACTCTTTTGAAACTGTTAAATTATACCTACCAGAAGGCTGCAAAGAGAGACGTGCGTGCCTGCCTGAGCTGTAGCTGCTCTTGACGGCACTGCAAGTAAATTATATATGTAAGCAAATTATTTTGAAAATTGTCGTTTTCAAATTGGGACAGTGCTTCTGTATGTGTTCATACATCTTTTGCTGTAGCTGGTTAACAGGGGAATTTGAACAGGAATACCTTTTGCAGATTTGGTTTCAAATTTTCAGACAAACGCAATACACAAATTCTCCTTTCCTCTACAAAGAGGAAGGAAGGAAAAAAAAAACAGCCCAAATCTATTTCAGTACTTTTTCAGAAATTTGCTGGTCTAAATGTCTTTTTTTTTCTATGAAACTATACTTTAAAATCAGCAAAATTCTTGAGGACTGCTAGAATAATTTTGTTTTTTGATAGAACATAGTGACTGATGAGAAGAATCTGTCTGCACTTTTACAAAACACTTTCTAAATAAAATATGTAACGAATGGCTGCTCACAATTTTGAGTCATTTTAATATATTTTTTAATCAACATGGAATTATCAGATGCTTTTGCATGTTTGTGCAGGGGACAGTCTGTGCTGGTGGCATTTAAGGCTCCATCAGTGAGGTTTTCACTCTACATTCAGTTCTGCTCAAATGTCTGCGCAGACCTAAGAGACAGAGAGAAACTTGTGTTTCATATAACGAATACAGACATTGCTGGGTTTAAGAGTTTTGCCTTCTAGTCAGTTTTTTTTGTTCTTTGTGGTCTTGTAATTACACTTTCTTACATGCAGTTCTCCTCACTGTTGTGGTACAGAAGAGCTTTGAGGAAGGGAGCTGTGCATGTGCAATAGTTCTTGTATGGCTGGAGCGCCTAAGCTAAGGAGAGAGAAATGTCACTTATCTTTTTCCGTTATCTCTGCTTACCTCACTTTTTGGGGGGTTGGTTTCCACCTTAAGAACATATTGCTGCAAAGTTCATCTGATGAAAATCATAGAAATAGTGCTGGAGGCTTCATGGTGATTTTTTTTTTTTTTCCTGGTAAATGAGAATTCACCTGTACTCCATGGTCCTGTTTTGTTCCAAATAAATGAACACACGGTATCAAGTTAACTTCATTGTTCTTAGGGCGCTCTTTATGGTAGGTGTTTTGGCTTGGGGGTGGTTTTGCAGACTTTGCAGCATTTTGTTCAAATTTGGGATTATTATGGAGTCTCCTTCTCTGGAGACATTCAAAGCCCGCCTGGATGCGTTCCTGTGTGATCTGATCCCGGTGTTCCTGCTCCGGCGGGGGGATTGGACTGGCTGAGCTTTCGAGGTCCCTTCCAATCTCTAACATTCTGTGATTATCTTTTGTGTATTTAAAAAAATCAAAAGTGAGCCTTAACCTCTGCTGATGCTCTGGGAGCTGGGGAGCTGCTAGTTCTTCTCTATTCAGATCCCCCGAGAGCAAGTCTGATAAGCTGGTAAGAAACCTGCTGATGGGGTTTGCATTTGACTCTCCTCACTGAGCAGCGAGGTGCCTGCCCTGCAGTCATCGCCTGGCCGTTGCCGTCTCATCTAAGCGGCATGCTGGAGTGGTTTGCAGTAGCATCCAAGGCAGCAGAGCAAACTGATGTGACTGATGGTAGTTGTAGATTGTATCAACATCAGTGGGTTATCTGCAGGAGGAGGAGCATTAAAACAAGAATGAATAATATGCTAAACAATTAACTGAAAGTGGCTAACGACCAGGCACGTAGCAGAATTATAGACCGGGGGATTTACAGCTGTTTCATACTTGACATCCTCTTAGTGATTTCTGTAAGAAAGACTGGGAAAATCTAATGGAGGGGTGGCAGCAAATATCGGGCAGTTTACTGAACCATAGGGATTGTCCCGAGCAGGGAGCTGGAATATTTGGCTGTTGAAGCTGACAGGAGGTGGGTTGTGTTTGCCATGGGGGTAACAGTAGACACAGCTGATGGAGAGTTTCTGAGCAATGTCACGTGTTCCAGCAAGAACTGGTTTGCTCGAGTATTTTCCTAGTAGCCAAAGGGAGTGATTATTTCGAAAAGGAGTGAATTTTATTCCTGTAACCAGAATCCAGCAGTGTGTTACAAAGCAGCCTGCTTAGGAGGTGGTGTTACTGGACAGCGAGAAGAATCTGAACCAAAAATTAGAAGTCGTTCTGACCCAGGAACTACCTGCGGTGGCTGAATTGTTGCCTTGTTTGTATCTACTAGTATAACCTGGTGTTTAGAAATAAGAATCTGAATGGCTCGAGTATTCTGAATGCATGTTTTTGACGACTGGTAGAAGGCATGATTCCAAGAGTAGTTTCTTTCGAAATAGAAAAAAAAAATAATTTTGTAACTTTCATGTGTGCAGTGTTTCTAGCTGTATGCATCATAGGACTAAATTATTTAAACTGTAAAGCAGAATCTTGCAGTAAATTCCTATTCCTATGATCTTTTTTTTTTTAAACATATAAATATTTCAAGTTTATACAAACGACAAACCTTGTATAAAAGTACTGTATTGCCCATGAGTAAGAAAAAAGGTATTAAAGGTAGGCACAGAGTGAGTAATGAAATGGGAACATCAGATTCCTCAGAATAGCCTGTTACTAAGGGATGCTGAATCCAAGATAAAAGAACTCCTGTTTCTTCTAATTTCTAAGGCTTTTTTCAGACCTATTTAATTATGCCTTGACTATATCCAGTCTGATGTTGATGGTGGTGGTTGCTTTGGATAATGATCAGCTGTTGCAGCAAAAGGATTCACTCAGATTTTTAATTTAGGAAGCAGAATGCTGATTTTTGATAAAACTTGGCCAGCAAACAGCGAACGGTTTCCTAAGAAGATGGTAGTCTTGTATGTCACTTCAGTCTTCTGGCTGCTTTCTCAGGAATCGGCCACAGAGATGTAGCCATTTGGATCAGCATTGCCTTTTTCAGCCTTTAGGCTTCCATCGTAGTTCATAAACCTGCAAATAATGTTCTGCTCAGAGCTCAGCTAAAAATGAGTAATTTCCTTTTTTCTTCCCAGTACTCCGGAACTAGTCTGTAAGGTCCTCCCCAATGGAAGAATGAGACACATAGTGTGCTGGAACCAGATCCTCTAAGAGAACCAAATTTAGATTGAAACAATCCTAAGAATTGCTTTTTTTGCTTTATTGTATATCTGTGTGCACAAAGTAGTCCCCTCATCTGCCGGGCTGCCATTTCAGTAAGCTTGTAGGTGTTTATTAGAAAGTGAGCCATGAACTTGCATCTGTTCTGCTCCAGGAAACTGCCTGTTATCGTCTCTTTTCTTCCTAAAATATTTGCTATTTCCTGGATGAGATTTTACCCCTTTAAATATGGTACTGAATACAGTATTGATGGCAGGCAGAGTCGTCTTATGACTGTTCTGTTTTCCTGCTGTTGCTGCAAACAAACGTGAAGAACCTTTCCAAAAAGAAGAATCCTCAAGGATCCTTCATTAGATGTACTCCTGGGAATTGGTAATAGATACTTGAATATCATTCATTTTAGGAGCAAGGTTTTGAAGCCTATTAAAATCAATGTGCATGCTAAATATTTACTCTGTTTGGAAATGTGTATTCCTTTTAAAAGAGCTGCTTTTGCATCTGCACCGTGAGCGCACAGCTCGTGATGCGCTAAGGGGGGGGGTTCCCAGGCTCCCAGGGGTGTCGGTGCTGTCCCTGGGTGGGACCCTAATTCCCAAGAGATGCCGTGCGGGCCTTTGGCTGGCTTTCTACAGGAGCAGATGGTCTAGCAAAAAGAGCCTGCAAGTTTTGCAGGGCAAGGTTTATAGCAAACAGAGGGGGGAAAAAAAAAAAAAAAAAAAGAAACGTCAATATAGGAACTTGAAAAATCCCCTGATAAAGAGGAGAAATGCCAAAGGGAAGAAACAATAGTGTTGCTCGAAAAGTGGTATTCTAAGCCCAAGCATAAAACTAAAACTACCCTGATCTCATCCGTGCAAGGTCTATAAAATCCAATTACTCTGATATCTGGAATTTAAATAAGTAGAAACTTTATGTCTAGTCTTGTCTTGCTTTTAGCTCTCTTTTCAGTGGGAAAAACTGTCCGAGTCAGTGATAAGGAACCATTTTATTTGGGGAGGAGTTTTAAACAACACCCAAGGATGATGTCATTCCTGACACTGTTCATATCCTGATTCTAAATCTGTGATGGTGAAAGAAAGAAGTATGTATTAGGAATGCTGTATCGTTACAAACCCATTAGGCATTGTTTTAGATGCTTTAAAACAAGTCTTGGCATATAGAGCAGCTTGCTGGGTTTATAGGAGACTGATCTGCTTTTTAACTGAAAAAAAAAAATAAAATCATTACTCAGACAGCATCTGATAAAGTGATAGTGTGTGGTTAGGCTACAGTAGGGTTTTTTTTTTTTTTTGATGTGTTTAAAATGGAAAAGGTACTAAGGTTTTTGCAGGTAAAATATTACACCTTACTTTTAAAACATTAAAGGAGAAAAGACTTGGAAGCATCTGAAAAGGAAGTGGATTGTTAAAGTTGCTTGAGAATTTCTTTTGCTGTCTGTTTAGGTAATCATAATTAAAAAATGCCTGAATGATCTTAATAACACATGATTCAACTGACAAGCACTAATTGCTCTCTATCAGGCCAAGAGAAGATGAATGTTGTTAAGAAAACCACAAGTCAGACAAGCTGATTCTCTTCTAGTCTGACACCATGTTCCCATGTACAAACCAGTTTTTACTGGAGTCTTTCCAACATCAAAAGAAAATCCTTGCCTTCCCATTAATTTTCGTTGCTGGCAGGCTTGAGCTGTTTGTGACGAGTTACTTTCGTTACTATTGCTGGACTGCTCATGCACAGGATTGTGCAAAGACAAAAATGTAAACAGGTTTCCCAACTTCTCTTTATCTTTTCTAGTTTAAGCTGAATGCGTTCTTACTCTGGAATATGAAGCATTAGGTATAAAAAAAAAACCTTTTTTTTTTTAATTGTCATAGCAATAATTTTCTTTTTTCTTTGCCCTGGAATGTGCAGTGCACTGGGCCAGGTATTAGAACATTACTTTTCTTCAAAGATTCTCTTTTAGTAAGTCAACCTATGCAAATTATGTCATTGCAGTGAAAAATCCCAGTTTTATGTAGCAGATGCTATCTGGCAGGATTTCCTGCGAGGTGATGTGTATCTAGTGCTACATTTTTTTTTTCTTTCTTTTGTTTTAAAGACACCTTTTTGTCTGTGCTCTGTCTATTCAAATTGAAAACCTGCCCTTTGCTGCTTGACTTTACCGTATGCCTCGATTGAGATGCAAGAGGCAGAAGATGCTCTGTTCTGTCATACTTTCCGTTTATACTTGGGCATCGGTTACTGAGTAGTATCGGAGGGGTATGGGTCACTTGGGCAACCATATACCAAGAAAAATCTGATGACCTTTCTTGTAAACAGTGTTTAAAAAATAGTGCTTGCTTTGTACTAAGTAAATTTTAACTCAGTTGCTCCGATGTTAATTATGAAGGGAGATCATATGATGTTTTAATGTAGGTTTGAGACTCTTAACAAATTTAAAAAAAAAAAAAAAAGATAACAAGGAACCCTGGGATATTCCTGTAAACACAGTGTCTCCTTTAACCAGATATTTTAAGCTGGATCATTAAACCTCTCCCCAGAGCTCAGTAATGTCAATTTGTCTTTTAATTAGTTTTCCTGAGGAGCAGGAGTACTGCCGTGGCTGTGAACGCACCCTTGCACTCTGGAAGGACTTCAGCTGAGTCCGCTTTATGTTCTTATGGAGAAGGCTGAGATCAGCTTCTGAAAGCTTTGCCACAATTCTCAAACTTTAATTTTTAAATGGCATGTCAGTTATCAACCTTGATAATATTTCCCTGCCAAATTTGATTCCTTTGTGCAACGTGAAGCTTTGTGCTCTCTCCTGTCCCTTGTCAGCATCCTGGGATCCTGAACCCGGTACGGAAAGAGAAGGAATTAACGTGTTCTCCTTACCAGTTTCTTTTGCTAGCAGCAAAAAAACCCCTGAAAGCGTTGATAACGGGTGATGATGAAATGCAGAGGGACGGATGGGTGGAGAACACGTGCGGGAGCACTCCTGGCTTGCTTTCCTGCAAGGTGCCCGTCCCTCCTGTTTACTGGGTCCCCTTTACAGGTTTTGTTCCCCAGGTTTTGGCTCGCTGGCAGTAGAAATAAGTAAATAAATCAGAGTAGATAGGCAAGACTGCGAGCTGACAGTGGGTTGATTTGTCATTTCCAATCTCCCGAAAACAAAAAAGTACCTGTGTTTTGATGTCAAAACTATTATCAAATCTATCTGAAATTATAATAATCTGTGACAGTTTAAAAGCATCACAGGTTATAAAAAGCATAGCGATAAGTTCCTTTTCCTAATTTTTGCATGTGATGGGGAAACAACAATCTCCCTCTTTTCTCAGGGCGCCCTGAGATGCTGTCTGCTGATCGACACTCAGAAATACAGGGGACTCGTTAAAAGGGGAGGGCAGATCCTTTCGGGGCAGCAGCAGGAGAGGGTTTGTTTGTTCCTGCTTCACAGTCTGCTGTAGAAAATAATGAGAACCCTAGAGTCTGTCCTGAAATTGTGAAATCCTTTGCTTCTGTAGAAAAGGGAACAACTATTAAAAAAAAAAAAAAGGAGGGGGGGGGGGGTTAAAAGGCCAGGACGCGATAAAAAAAAAAAAAAAGGAGAGGGGGGGGGGGGGTTAACAGTCCTAGCCGCAATGTTACCTGAAGAGCACCAGCCAGTCGCGGGGTATTCTGAAAATAGTCATTATCAAATCTTGTTTAATTGTTTGTCAGTGATTTAGGTATGTGTTTCTAGGTTGTGCTTGAGAAATAATATCAAATAATGCAATCCAGCACCACAGCTGTACGGAAGAAAGCGGTGTTTGCAGTATCTCTTAATATCACAGGTCTCCGGGGTAGGGTTTGGTTTTGCGGATTTTTTTGTGGTGGTATGTTTTTCAGTAAATTAAGAAAAAAAAAAAAAAAAGTGAGTTTATTCCTGGGCTTTGTAGAGCAAGGCATGCCCATTGATATTTGTGTCTAAATGCCGTTATCAGCCTGCTCTTCAGGAACAGGTCTCTGCTCGGATCCGGGGGACTGAGGAGTGGTTGTCCCCTGGTCACACCCTCAGGCACGCAGAAGGTGACTTGGCGCTGGGATGGGTAAATGAGCTGGTGTCCCTGAAAGGGGGGCTGCTGCTCTGCCCCCCTGCCCAGGGCAGTTCTGGAGGGGCACGGCAGCCTTGTGGGTCCTCTGCTCTCGTGCAGGGTGGCTGAGGTTTCAACATACACCTTAGAATGCGTGACTTGTATACCGTGAGTCCATACGTTGGCATGGTTCCTGTAGCTGAGCGAGGGACGTACCGAGGAGCGATAAGCAGTGCCATCTAGGGTTGAGCCTGGCCTAGGATTTGCCTCCTCAGAGTCCTCTCTAAGCCGTCAGCCACAGCCCAGCCGTGGAAGGTTTCCAAGGGCAGAGTATATTATTATTCTTTCAGAAATACGGTTTTCTTCAGACGATAATACATATATTTAAAAGTACCAAACAGTATGCCCTGAATGTAACCAAGAACGTTGAATCCTGATGTTATATTAAAAGTACGTACCTGTGCCAGGAAGGCTGCAGGATATTTTTACAGGGCCTGTGATGTTACATGAATCCCGGGAAGTTCCTGGTGTGTAGGTGATGAAGCGTTTGGATTATTCCTCAGAACCAGAGGACGCTACCTTAGAGCTGATGCATGCAGGAGAACATCTGCTTGAGGAAAAGTTGCTGCATATATTTGAAGGGGAATAATGTCGCTTGGTCTATGGTCAAGCAAGCCCTAACCAAGCTGGATGAGTTGCCCAGAAGTAACCCAGTATCCTATCTGCATCTTGATGTCACTGGAAACTTTTTTTTTTCATTTTTTTTGGGGGGTGGGGGGGTGTTGAAGTAAAAATTTAATCTTTTCCTTGGGGCAACATGTTTGAAGTTCTGAGTAGTAGAGTCCTCTGACAACACATTGGTGTATATGCCGTGTATCTCCATTTCTTCTGCTTTGTAGCTGCAGCATCCTTTAGGGGCAAAGTCTGGAGAAGTCAACTCTAGAACTGACCCATACCCAGAAGGAAAAGATTTTGTTTTAGAGATTTATCTGAGGTTTGTGTGTAGCTTTGGGGAAACTCATTAAACTTGAGAGCAGATGCTATGGTCTTGTTAGTACCATCCAGAAAGACCTTGTGGTTTAGGCTTGGGATTGCAGTTTTCCACAAAGAACCACATTATTTTAGGGTAAGTAGTTGGAGAAGGTGCCAGTCTTAAAAGTTCTGTCATATCCTTCTGTGCCCATATTGCCCAGTCTGGGGCCAACACTCCGGTAACGGTACTTGCTGGGGACACTTAAATGTAGCCTTTGCACAAAACCATGTTGAGCAAACCAAACCCAAGCCCTGGTCCCTCTAACCCCGTCCGTCCATCCACCCCTGTGCTGCTGGCACACGCGTAGCGCAGCCCGTCTTCAGGCAGACACGGGAGCCAACTCCCAGCTGCTGGTTGGTGCCTGTGGGCAGACGTAGGTTTGCATTATTTTTCAGTAACGTTTAAGTTCAAATGACCATAACTTCTAATAGCAAAACCGTAATTTAGTAAACAGCAGCAGTTTATTTCCCAAAGCGCTGAGCACTCTATGCCTTCGTCTGTCACCAAATTATAGCAGGATGTACAACGCTCTGTGGATTTAATTTCTTTTTCCTGAATTAGATGGTTTTCCTAGGCGGGTTTGCTGCGGTGAAGGAACGTAGCGTGGGTTTACGTGAGGAGAGGGGCTGGTGGCATGGAGTCACAGCTGTCAAGTGCAGCTTGTGCTCAGCGATTCTTCCAGCCTCTGGGGCCTTGAAGGGCCCCTTTTGACCCCGGTACCAAACCTTTCTTCAACTTTCATTTCATCTTTAAAAATTATTAATTTTCCAAGGAATTTACTTACCTTTTGGTTGGATGCATTAGGCCAGGGGGGTTAACTGTAACCTCAGACTATTTAAAAGTTGGTTACTTTGAAGATGTCCTCCACCCCAGCCCAAAGCAGCAAGCCTGGTTTGCCGTGGCACCTCAGGTCCTTGCTTCTTCCTGTTGGAATTTCTCTATTTGCTAGCTTCAGGGTTGCTGTTTTCCTTATTTCTTCTTTTTTTATTTTTTTTTAACCCTTGCTTTTTTCTTGAAAAGTACCGGTGAAAACTTCTTCAGCGAGTTCTTTCTTGGCTATCCGATGGAATGACTAAAGGCTGGAGTGGGAAGAGTGTCTGGCCTTCAAGGCTGTGATCTGCTGATTCATAGATAAATGTCCTATAAAATGCATAGCTGGGCTGCTCTCAATTTAGGGCTGAATATTCTTTCATGATCTGTTTGGGAAAACAGCCACGACTTGAGTCAAACTTTCCAGTTGAGTGTGTCTTGGTTCCAGTATTATGAAGTTCATCAGCCTGACTTAAAGGGAAGTCCTGGTTCTTGCTCCCACACGTTGAACTCCTCCGTGTGCTCTTACACCGTATGGAGAGCCAGGCGAGCCGGTCTCGAGGTCTCCCTCGTCTTGAGATCTCCCTCGTCTCATCTCAAGCAGCAATATATGTGATCCTGGAAGGTTTGAAACTCTCATCTTCTGCAGGGACACAATTCATTAAAAATAAATCTAGATTCAGAATATTAAAAAGAAAAATCCCCAACAACTCTCTTCCACCCAACTGCTTGAGACTGTGGGCAGAGAAAAGCCCAAAAGCTCTCCACCCCCCAGAAGGGAAGTTCAGGGGGGAGGTGGTCTATGGGAGTGTGGAGTTTTCTGTGGTGAGGAAATAAATGTTTTTGTAAAACTTGCAGAGTATTACTTGTGGGGAAAGAGGGAAAACAGAAGACTGAAGATCAGTATTGGAACACAGTGATACGTAGTTCCTACTTGGTTTTCTGTGGGAAAAGAAAATTATCATGTAGCAAAATAAATTATGTGCAGTCTGAGAAGCACTTGTTTTCTTTCTTGATCTTGTTAAAGCATTTCTTAACACAATGGCTTTTTTTTCCTGAAGTATTAGCATTAATTACTGAAAATGTTAATAAGTTTTGTGGATTGAACAAGTGGGAAGACTAGCAACAACGTGGTATTTCAAAAGAAAATAATATTCCATCCACTAGATTCACAGATAATTCAGGAAAGTAATAAAAGCTTGTGAAATCCCATGGACGAAAGCTTTATGTCACTTCACTCCTTCATCAGATAGAAAGAAAATACCTCATTTCACTGGCCAAAACTCTGCGTCTTGGAAGTGACCCTGTAATTTTTTCTTTTGCAAGTCACTGAGTTTCGTATTATTTCAATGGACTTTTCCCTCCCCTCCTCGAATAGTAATCTTAAACCCTCCAGCGTCTGGGGGTGTTCTGGCAGTGGAGCTTGCTGCGTGTGCTTCCTGCAGTCAGCGTGCACCGGTGATCACTCTTTAAATCATACAGCGCGAGATTTCATTAAAAATTTGGAGAACCGTCTTATGACTAGGCTGATGATCTCATTTTATCCATACATGGTGCTTATTAAGTAAATACCTTTGAAGCATAGGAAGCTGTCTGGGAACTGGCTTGTGTTTCTTCCTCTGCTGTGTTATCTTAATTTGTTTGGTAGGACAGAAGTCCTGGAAATATTTTCGAAGGGAAATATACATTGGAAATGATGCGGTGCTATTCTTAGCTCTTTTTGCAAACTTCCTACTTTTTTTTTTTTCTTTTCTTGGGACTTTGCTGTTCTTCAGGTGCCTTAACTTTGTGTTTACTCTGGAGGGGAGGATTCGGTGAAGTATCAAGCATGTTTCAGACCTGACTCCAAGGCAACAGGAGGTTTTCCAGGAACTAATTCTGGCCTTTTCTATGAGGAACCTTGTCAGCACATTTTTACTGTGATGAAACGGTGAATAAACCAAAGTATTTTTGGTAGCAGTGGCACACCACACCTCTACGGTGCCTGTCCTTTGAGGATGTGTGCGCTTCGGGGCTCAGGAATTACACATCTTGTGCCTATTTCTGCTTTAGTTATGAGGAAGTGTTTATGCCAACAGGCCGGGACAGAAGCTCTCGGGAGTGATCGCGCGTTGTTTCACCGGGGATAATAATCGGCCTCTCGCCTTCTGCAGTTATTAACTGTTTAGCTGGGAGTTGAAGCCTTTTAGAACTCTGACCGAGGTGTCATCTCCTTCGGAGGCATCCAAAGGACAGATCCGAGCGTTGTAGACACGCTGGATGGCAGGGACCTCCACCATCTCTCTAGCTTGATGTCCTCTTGAAATGCCAGGTCAGCTCTGCTGTGGCTTTGTCCTAGGAGAGCACTGGGAGTCCCCACGGATGGAGGTCCCCTCATCATGACCTCTCTGTGCTGTACCACCTTTACAATGAAAATGTCCCTTCTGAGCATCCCAAAGAACAACTTTTGGCTGTTGCTCCTCCATTCAGTCCCTCCCAACTAAGACTGTTGTTACTCTTTGCTTTAGAGAACCGTTGCTCGCAGGATGAGATGATGAGCTCCTCTTAGCTGTCAGGGCTTCTGTGTTAGAAAAGCCAACAAATTCTTTCGACAGAGGATGTAGCTATCCATCTGAGCCTTAGGTTTTATATACTAGTGTTGCTACCTCTGCAAAGCCAGCTTCTGTATTTGATAGAGAGGGCAGCAGTCAGAAGAACCTTGATGAAGAGGAGGAACCACCAGCGTTTAGCCCAGCGCTTCTGTGCATTGTGTTCCGGACTTTCCAAATTGGATTGAACATTGTGATTGAAAAGATTGTCAGCACTATGCAAATGAGAACGAGAAGTGAAAGTGTATCTCATGCAAGTAATTTCTATGTAGATAATTTGCCATAAAAATTTATATTGCAGTCCTTAAAACCTTCAGAGATTTATTCTGTCTAGGGAAAGGTGATTTATATGGTATTAAAACACTTTTTATGTTCCAGTCCTTTAGATTTAATGTTTATTGCCTATAAAAATGAAATCTTCCTGTGGATATTTAAAAGTTTTGGTACTGTGTGAAATATATTTTCAGTTTAGAAGCTGAAATGCTTTAGAGATGCAGTAAATAAGTGATGGAGGGTTACCTCAGTTTCACCAGCCTCGGCTGTCCAGACTTACTCCAGGGCTGAATCCATTATGTAGATAGCATTCTGCTTACCTTAAACATACGGTAAAGGAGAACATGTAATGATGAAAGCAGTGTGTAATTTTGTCATTCCTTTTTGGCTGAATATTTAGGGCACTTTTATACAAAGGTTTTTGAAGCTGGACTCAGACTGATGTGTACAGTCGGTATTCAAACACAGAAGCAGGCTTCTTCCTTACCCCCCAGTGGCTGGGTTAAAGCACGAGGTCAGGGTGAGCTGCAGGAGTATCGAAAGAAGGAAAGGCGTTCTGCATCGTTTCTCTGAATAGCTTCTACACGTGGTGATGAAGGGAACCGGGCGAGGCAGTGCAGCACTGCTCCAGTCCTCGTGGATGCATGGGCAAGGAGCAGTCTGCCTTCTGGGTTTGTTTCTGGTTTCATTATTGGTTATTTTTGCTATCCATTTTGTTGTTTGCACAGAAGCACAGAAGAAACTGTGTACTTCTTTCAGAGCATAACTCCTAACCTCATAATGTAGGTCCCTTTCCCTTTCTTTCCCAGACAATTTTCCTGAGCACAATCTATCTGTCTAGAAATGTATGAAATACAAAGCATGATACAGAAACAAATCAAGTGAGGTTTTGCAAAAAAAAAAAAAAAAAAAAGTGTGTGTAGGTGGTTGTTTTACCTTTTAACGTCTTTAATGGTGGTGCCCTGAAAAAGTAAATGGTGTAACGTACATTACTTTTTCCCAAACATCTTATAATTTTAGAGCTCACCCCACAGCAAGCACATGCAAGTTAAAGTCTCAAGTGTGTGTCCCACTGAGTACCGACAGAGCTCAGGAAGGGTTGGCCAGTCCTTTTGAGATTTTTGTTTTTCATCTGCAACTGCAGAACCCTGTATATTGCTGCACATGAAGCACAAAAATTAAAGATTGATTTATAGTCATGCAGCTAATACAACCAGAGACAGTCTGGGAAATAATTCTGAGGGTTTACTGACAATGCTTAATTTGCAGTGGTACGTCAAACAGTATCTAGCAATTCCTCTCCAAATTATTCCCTCCTAGTAGGAATCTGACATTACTGTCAGTGCCCGGACTGATGGCGCCGGAGCCCGCAGCAGCCGTGCCGCGCATCGCAGGCGTTCTCACCCCGCTCCGCGGCTCTGCCTCCTCTCCACCTGGGAAAAGATGCAACGGGGATGTTACAACATCAGGCAGCCAAGTGCATGGTACCAGCTCAAGGAGGAACTTTGGTGAAACTTCCCAGGGCTGTAACTGGCTGTGCCCTGGCACATGAAAGCCCAGGAAGCGTCCGAGGGTTGTAGCAGTAGTAGTTAAGTCCGCGTTGGTAAACGTAGCGTTTGTGCAGCACCTTTAGCAGCTTGTGTGTGGGTTAAACCGTGAAGCCAACCGGTTGTTCTCGAGAGTGGGTGGGTAAGGCAGCTTGCAGAATGGGACAGACAACAAAAAACCCCAAAGCAGTATCAGGATAAAACTTTTTTTAAACAAACAAAAAACCAACCCAGCAAACCACCCCAGTAAACAGCAAACCCGAACAGCCTCCCCCCTTCTTACTCTGACCTCCGTAAGAAATTTGTAAAGCCAGGATGAAATTCTAAATGTCTCTTTTGTGGGTGATGTGAAAGAAGTGGAGAGGCAGGAAAGCAGAATAAACCTGGGGTGGGTTTAAGCAGGGTTTAGCTGAAGTTAACTGCTAAACACTAGCTGAAAATATAACCCAGCTTCACCTGAATGGGGGTTGTTCTTGGTTCCCTTGTTGTTAACATCTCTAATGTGAGGTGACCGCTGCATTTCCAAGCTTTTCTCCTCCAGTGCTGTTTCTGTGGATCCAGAGAATTGTTGGCAAGGTGTTTTCAGTGATCTGCTGTGGGTGACTGTCTTCGTAATGCAAAAATTAAACTCTCGTGGTTTTTTTGTAGACTGAAATACTGAACTCTGGAAGGTATTGAGAGGTTTTAGGTGTGCTGTGATGCTGCTGTTGAAGCAGATGCCTGTAGATGTCTTTGTGGAGAAGAATTACTGTTTTATTTAGATTATCCTTTGTCCTTATCAGCCAGATATGCTGCTGAGAAACAGCTCTGGTGGTCTGATAATTCCATGGTTTTCCAAGGCTTCATATTTGTCCACCTGCTTCTTCTGTGATCAGTGTGGTGGTTACATATTCAGTTCATACCAGAAATGCGTTTTCCCTTAAATACAGAAATGTTCTTTAACTAGAACTCTTTTTTTTTTTTTCCCCTCTCCTGCTAATCATGTAGGATCTAAACTGAGAGAGTGAGAAAACCAATCTCAAAGTGAAACTTTCCTTGTTTGATATAATGTGTAGCATGTTGTGTCATCTCAAGAGAGGCATTTTTGGATCAAAGTTTCATACTGTCAGGCCTAGGGCTTTATCATATTTCATCAGTTTTCTCAACAGAAGCGCTTTCTGGCATTTGGATGAGGGTGTCCAACACACTTGTCTGCATATATGAAAGCTAAAATTTGGCTTTTCTTCAAGAGTGTCTAGATGAAGGATGGAGATACCAGAGGCAGTGAGCAGCTCAGAGGTAACCCAGCCATTTGTTTGTAGTTTCTCTGAAAAGCGCGTGGGGATGGAGAATGATGATGGCAACTCAAACTGTTCTCTAAAAACCTTTGGCTTGCTGCTGTACATCACAAATAAAAACACTCTTTTTGGTTCAAAAATGTGATCCTGATCAAGTACACAATACATATAGCAAATGGTTCATGAGGACCTGACTTTTGTTCCTAAAGGACTTTGGGTAACTCTGGACTTGGTTTCAGCCACATCCCAAAGGAGGGAGGTGGACCCACCGCATCTCCAAGTGTTGCTCTTCATTTCAGTTTTCATACAGGAGAGGGGTATAGATGGGTGTATACATGTGGACTGAAAGTCACTGTATGACACAGTGCCTTGAAAAGATAAAAACCTAAATGATTTCTTGGTAGAGAGATCACTTGCCTCCCTAGCACATCGTGTACCTCCCCAAACTGCCGGGAAACAAGAATTACGGTACGGCAGATAACTGTGTTTGTAGAGTTTCTTTCAGTGTGTGGGGAAGGAATGAAATAATCTGTTCCATCAGTGTGTAAAACTGAACTAATTATCAGACAGTCCGCAGTGATTGAGGCAGCTGCGTTCTCTACTGAGGGGTTGTAAACACAGGGTCTCCTCAGAGTGGTTTTACTGCTCTAAAGTGCAAGAAGTTGGAGTGGTATGTGATAGCCAGGATGAAGGACTTCCTAGTGACAGCGTGTCATAGCAAGGCTGACAGTGCCACCGCAGCTAAATCTGTTGTTTTCATTTCAGTCTGATTTGTCACAGTGAATAGTGGGGGAACTCTATAAATGATGGCCAAAGAAGTTTTTTATGGTTAAAAAGTATTTTAGCTGTCCTGTTTACCTTAGTTGTGTTCATGGAGCAAGCAGACATTGTCTGTAGGTCAGTGCCCATCCTGGCAGGCATGGTCCTGAATGCCAGAAGATGACAGATTTTGAGTGTTTAAAAATATATTTTATGTATGCCTATGTGAATTCCTGATGTACAGTTTAGGATATGCTACTAGAAATGCTGATTTAAGAAAATGGACAGTGCGTGTTAAAAATACTGTACAGAGAATAGTACTTGGCTTAGAACCCAGTGGTTCTAAACTCTCCTGCAACGTTATTAACATGAAGCATGTTATTTTCTGTTATATGTGTTGTCACCTCCAAGCCAGCCTCCTTGTGACTGTGCATCAGCTAATTTTGTTTCATGAGTCAATTCTGCTATTTTCCTTTTCAAGTCACCAGAAATTGAGCTTAACTAGGTACTGCACGACGCTGCTGGGAAACACCAAGCTGGAAGAGGCATTCTGTGTTCCGCCGCCCCTGCCTCTTCATTTCGGTTCAGTGTGAAGTGTGATGCTTACGCTGAACTTTAATCATCCAGATAAAATATTAAAACCTCTAGAAATTTTCTGAAAAGCTTAAAAATCTGGCATTCTGTTTAATCATCCAAAATACGTAGCACTTGCGTTGGTATTAAACGCCAGCCGTACATTTTACCGTTGTGTGTTGCTGTGCCAAGCTGAGTCGTTATTTGGGATTTAGATCTGAAAGAGTTCTGAGAGGCCTGAATGGGACATCAGTAGTAGCAAAAACCTAAATAAAGAAAATGTTGCTTTCTTATTTCCTATTTATATCTATAATTTTTTTTTTAGAGAACATCCACCAGTTGCATTCACAGGGAACCTCACAAAAAAGCTATATTTTTCCCATCATGGGAAAATGCATAAACCTTCCAGCATGCCCAGAAAGTCAACAAACTCCCAGCAAGGGAGGAAGCACGTTAGTCAGGAGTCAAGGACCATTCTCTGAAAGCACTCTGCCAAATTCTCTTCCTGCTTAAACTGTTTATCAAAGAACAATTTCGTTTGCCAGTAAGTTTCTTCTGATCTTGTTTTTGTTACTACTTATTTCTTAATACCAGTTCCCCATCCAGCTTCCTCTGCAAGGCGCTGCGGTCCCTGTCCCGTCCCTGCTGCCCCCCGGCTCTGCAGCCGCACCACGGACCAGGGACGCGGCTCTTCTGCGGCGGAAAAGAAACCGTCCGCGAAGGAGCGTGTCGGCATTAAACACATCTCTTGGCCAGCGGTAAAAAGGGCAGGTGAAATTGAGCCCATTAGAGGGGAATCACTGGACAACATTTTCAAGATGTACTTTGTAGCTTTGCCCTAGTGCACATGGCTGTTGTTAAGGATTTTAAACTAATAACAACAAGAAATTCCAAAATAAGACTAGCCCCATCTTTCCAAACCGTATTTGTCATGGTAGGATAGTTTATTCATCTATTATACCACTTCTGCAATGCCCAAAACCAGGAGAACAGAGTGAAACATGAGGTGTTGGGTTAGTTCAAGTCCGTGGTAATTTTTCCTCATCCCACAAAGAATAACTTTCTTGGAATGTGGTTTTTAAAGTATTTTTAGGTTGCTTTTTCAGTGTGTATTTTCTACTTTTGTTGGTAAATATTTTATGTCCAAATTTTAGGAAACAGCTTAAGTAGGTTTCAGATTGGTGATTGAATTTGGAGACTGAAGGGTTACTGAGTGATGGTTGTGATGGACTTCAGGGAGGACAGTTGGCCTGTCTGTAATGGTTAACCGTGTTAAAAAAAATTCTAAAAATAAAATAACACGTGTCATCAAAGAAAAAATAATGGTGAATTTTTCTTCTAAATGACATTTAGTGTAGTTAGGATTTGGGTGAAGTTAAATAAAATCTGAGCAACAACTTTGTTTTCATTTAGAATTTAAAAAAAAAAAAAAGCTTCAGGTTTTTTATTTTTTTCTAAACAGTAAGTTCCCAGAACTCACACCGAAGACTGCGTGTGTGTATGTATTATTGACTTACTGGTGGCAACCTGTATAGCAGGTTGTAAATCCTGGTCCGTGTTACGGTGTGTGTCTTGCTTAGAGCGTGGTCATGGTTCATGTCCCAGCAAAGCCAGGGCTGGAAAGGGGGGTAATGGAACAGAGCTTAGCTAAAGGGTTCAACTTTTTGTTATTTAAACCACTCTTCTAAAACTACATTTTGCTTTGATCTGTGGTCGAAAGAATGATGTAATGTAAGTCATGAATCTGATATTTCTTGGGAGTGCGCCGTTAGCTGCAGGTAGTGCTGGTGTTTATTCCAGAATGGCATGTAACCCCCTTCCACCTGCTGCCGTGGTGGCTCGAAACAAGTGGTAAGAATAGCACATTAAGTAGTCTGTAATTACTCATCAGTTAGTTGCCTTTATTTTTTTTTTTCCAGAGCTCTTTTAAAAATTGTCTAGAAATTTTGTGTTGATGGGGCACGGTTGCTGTGCCGAGCGGGACGCGGTGCGGGGGATCTGGCCAGGCTGGTCATTGCGTTCTCTGCTGCCGCTTGGAAGGAGGGTGATTTGTCTGCTGGGGTCTGGGGAGAGCTACGGTGGCTGCTGGCACCGCGTCTTGGGCAGCTTTTGGTCAGCTAACGAGATAGAACTGGTCAAGCAGATGTATTTTCCTCTGTGTCTTGCCTGGGCAAAGCCTTTGCAAGTGGGTTTCCTTTGGTTCCCTGTAATTATTTTATTTGTAGTTTGATTCCCCATCGCGCTGTAGCTGCTATGAGAGTCACAAATATTAAGCTGCGGCATTTTTTTGTTTCTTTCAAAATAATTAACCAGTGTGTCTGTGATTAACTAACTGAATTTTACCATGTAGAAAGCCATGAGCCGCAGGGGGAGCAGGAGTTTACATGGCTGTAATGGGATTTACTGCGTGGCCAGGAGACGACGGGAGAGCGGATTACGAGTGGGAGCAACAGTTGCTGCCGGTCTGAAATCCTGCCTCTGGGAAGCCTCACTGCAGTGACTTTTAAGTTAATTCATTATTTTGTGGCCTTTTTTGTTGTAACCATTGAAGCAACTAGTTTGAACTTTTGCTTTTCATAGAATCACAGGATGGTTTGGGTTGGAAAGGACCTTAAAGCCCACCCAGTGCCACCCCTTGCCATGGGCAGGGACACCTCCCACTAGCCCAGGGTGCCCAAAC
>NW_010118964.1:21560-108097 GCF_000699245.1 Pterocles gutturalis
CTCCAGGGATGGGGCATCCACAGCTTCTCTGGGCACCCTGGGCCACTGCCTCACCCCCCGCACAGTGCAAACGGATGCGTGGGAGGCAGAGGAGCCGCCAGCAGCACCCACCGGGACGGGAGCGGCAGCAGGCTGGCTGCGGATGTGCCGCGTTTGCAGAAATCAGGGAGCCCTCTCCCCAGCAAACACTTGCATTTACTTTTGAGGAAATTTATGTCCTTTGAAAGTGTAATGAACTGAAATGCAAAACCTAGCAGAGTGTTAAGTAACTGCTGGAGTAGGTTTGCTGAAAGGGGATTTTCTGCCAGGTATTGAAACCAAGCTGCAAGGTCTGGGTGAGGTAATGGAAGGAGGTGGTTTGTAATGCTGCGGGGACGGCGAGCGGAGCATCTGTGTGAGAGCGCCTTTCAGAAAGGCTTGGAGAGATGCAGAGAGCGGTGAGTGCCGCGGGGGTCTGGGTGACGCCTCCCAGCTGGTTTGTAGCTTGCCCAGCACCGAGGGGAACGCTTCCCGCTGTGCGGCAGCGATGGGTGAGAGCAGAGCCGGTGGGGACGCAGACGGAGATGACTAATAGTCTGGTGGAGAAGCGGAGGAGCGTGAGGAGGAGGAGAGAAGCTTTGGGCTGGGGTTGAGGACGCTGTGAGTGAAACCTGCACCTCCGTTTCGGAGAGCAGCCAGAGCACGTCGCCAGCGGTGCCGCTGTCCCAGCCGGGTGCTGCTCTCGGACCTGGGGCTTGGGCAGACGTTCCTCAGCATGTGGGTTTGAGAAGTGCAGAAAGACAAAATAAATAATTCCAGAAGGTGAAACCTGCCTTTTGGAACAAACAGGCAATGTTTAATTATTTTCCTGAGTGAGGGGAAAAGCTTGTTTAAATAGAGACCTTTGGGGTTGGGGTCTTCATAGCTCTGGACAGTCTCCCTCCCATTCTTTGCATTTTCTAAGAAGTTTTGAATTCAAGGTGCGGAAGAAAAGACAGGCGTAATGTTGTGTTGGCTGTGGCACTGGCAGTCTTTTCCCCGGCAGTGCATTTGTTGCTGGTGTCGATACTCCTGCAGCTGGTTTATGCTGATAGTAGCTCCTTTTGAAAAGCCAGTACTAGCTTTCCCCTCTTGCAAGATTTTCTGATAGGCTTTCCCTGCATTTGTGGTAGTGGCTGGTGAACAGACAAAGCCACAACAAACTTCTTTTTGTTTTCCTTTTATTTTTTAAGAGCCTGTTAAGGTGTATTATTGATAGCTACATCAGCACCTCTGGTTTTGGTCTCTCTCCGCTTTGTGCGGTGGCCACCACACACGTTGACTCACCGTCCAAAAGCATTACATAGATCACAAAATTTGTTCCAGTTAAAGCTTGTTTAAAAACTTACTTGGAGTCAAATGGCTTCAGTATGCGGAAATAAAATGTGTTTATTGAAATTTCCTAACTAATTCTGTGTGTGAAAGGTAGTTGCATCAGTTTGCCAAATGGCAAAATGCTTCTCAAGAAACATGTTTTGTTTAACACTTAATGGGATTGGATTTTTATTTTTTTTTTTCCTCCAGGAGTGTAAAACGCAGGTATTCTGGTCTTTGCTTGGTTTGTCGTTCACTGCTGAGGGGAACGGTGAAGTGTTTTGCTCTTGTTGAACTCTGATCTTTCCTTTTGCTGGCATTAAAAAGGGGCTTTACGGCGAGGCAGACACAAACTCATTTTACAGAAAAGAAACTTCTTCCATTGTTGCATTCTTACAGTACCTTTTACCTTTCTGAGAGCTTTCAGATTGGAATTGGTGCCTGCTTTTTACAGTTAAAATAGACATTAATGAAAATTCCCGGTGTCAGCTTTGTGGTTACTTCCCTGGTCACAATCTGGAGACTTATCAAGCGAGCGCGCCTGTTTGTTCTTCCAGAGAAACACACCAAGCTCGCAAAGCAGTTTATCATTTCTGAAATATTTCTGAGATACTTACGTAACCAGCACGTAGGCTTCTGAACAGGTTAAAACTCTGGGGTTTGGAGACTGAAGGGCAGATTGCCCAAGGGAGATGTAAGATTTCCCCAAGATGAGTAGGCTGTGCTCGTGCAGCGTGGTGCCAGACGCTTCGACATCGGTGTCATCATCGCACCGAGAAATTCGCCTTTAATAGGAAATTAAAGATTGCAAGAAGCTACATGGAGAGCTTTGATAGATCTGACAAATGCAATCCTGAGAGAGGACGAAAACAAAACTGAGACTACTGAAAACTCCTTTCAGTAGCAGATCATCTCGTAGAGTGGGTAACTGATGGAAGCGGCGATAAAGGGGAATACCTGAGATACAGGATTTCAGAGGAAATGGTTTTTACTACATTTACTGGTAGAAAATTCCTAATTTACGTGCAGTTGTGATTTGTGTCTATCCTTCTAGTAAGTAAAACGAGGTTTATGGTGAAAAGGTGCTGTTAACCTCTGCAGCCACGCATAAGGCTTTTGAAGGCACAGCCTAGGCGTTGCAGCCTGGCTGGAAGTCCACCAGAAATCGGTCTGGTTTCGTGGTCTGATGTATGGTTCTTGCTCCAGCGTAGGAGCTTTGTGGAAAATGCAGCAGGGGTTATGCATTTTAAAATGGGAGAATAACAAAATTTTGGGATACAGTTGCATCACAGTGCTTGCGGATGGTTATACAGCTTTTTATAAGTTTTTCCACATGAAACATAGGAACGATGGTTCTAAGCAGAGACTGAATAGTAGTTATGATGGATGATGTTAGAGCAGGGCAGGAGCAGCCGTGGCACCACGGGGTCTCTCTGCTTATACAGTCTGATTTTCTTCCACCTTTTGGGTGGAGGAACAGAGACTTCATAAACATCCAAGAAAGCCCAAGTTCTTTTCAGGATCGTTTTCCCAAGTGAGTAGTTTTTGGAGAGCCCATGGGACTTGGCGGCAGAAGGGCTGGTTTGGAGCCTCTGTTATACAAAGGGAAGGAGGAGGCTGGTGCGCTAAACCGGTCAGTTGTCGAGCGGTGCAGACTGCTGGCGGGGTGATTATCAAGGTATGCATCTCGTAGGGAAGGACATGTCAGCCGTAAAAGAAAACAACCCTGAAACCTGCCTGCAGTGAGGCTGGAGTTTCATAATTACTTGGGGTCAATCAAATTGCAGGTTGGTGCTGAAAGGGGGGATCCCACCAGCCCCGCTCCCTGCGGCTGCAGTTTCCCACCTCCCTTTTGTACTGGGAACCGCAACGTGTAGCCGCCGGGGGTCCTGAGCAGGGAACAGGTTCAATGCCACAGAAATTTGGAGGGGAGAGGTGGGCTAGTGATTTTTAGCAGGCGGGCAGTCCTGTTGGGGCTCCCTGCGCAGCCGTGTCATCGGGGTCTGTGGCACTGGGGTGACAGGCAGAGTGAAGAGGGACAGCGCCTGGGGAGCCCAAAAGAGGCTGGAAATAGTTGCATTGAAGGAAGACAAATACACTCCAAGCTGATTGTTGTTACAGTGGATAGCAGATTGACCCTCCTAGTTATAGTTGGGTTTTTTTTATATTGCATGAAAGAAACCTTTTAGTGTTTGTTTTCTGAGCATGGCTTTAATGACTCCTGCACTTAAGAGCATAAGACTTGCTTGTCTCCTCTCTTCCCACTGCCTCCCTCCCACCCCCAATAAATTTGTTGAAATGGGTCAAAGTAGAAACCCTGGAGAGAGTTCTCCCGTTATCTGTGGCTTAAGCAGCATGAACTGCATCTGCCCTAAATCGATGGGACTTCGGGGCAAGGGGAGGATAATGGTCTGGCTTGTTCTCTCTCAAAATGTACTCCATGTAGTGACTCACTTTTTGCAGGGGCGATTGAACACTGGCTATTTTTGACCAGAAAGTTTATTAGCCAGGGTTGAATCGGTGGAACTAAAGCTTCCAGGCTTTGAATCCTTTCTGTAGGCAGGTCACCACTGCGACACCTTTGAGCCCTGGTTTCTCTTTGCTTTTCATTGGAACCTTTTTGATTTCAAAGGTGTGGAGAACGATACTGAAACATGGTCTCCTATTTTTGTTACGCTCCAAAGACGCTCCAGTATGCTTCTCTCTGTACAGTATTACATCTCCTTTTATTTAATATCCGCTCAGGGAGTGGTTGCAAGGCATGGGAGGCGTGTGTACTTTAGAGTGTTATCCAGTACTCAAGTCTGAAATCTCAAAGTCAATACTTTTGTGCTTGCTTGCAGAAATAATGCATTGGCCACATTGAATTTATACAAAAAAATGGGGTGTCTCATGAGATCAAGTCACAAAAGTATGAAAAATCTTCTATTAATGTTTCCGAGTTCTGTATTAGGATTTTTAAATAAATGAAACTTGTAGTGTACATGGTTGAGATCACGTAAAGAAGTAAAAGGCAGTGGTTTTCCAAATAGTTTTGATTTGGGGCTTGTTAACTGTGACATAGCTTGAAGATTTAATATCTCATTTTATATCAGAACTTGGATACGGAGCTAGATATCTGCTGTCTCCTGGAATTGCATCTTTCTGTATCTGTTGTTTGTAAATGCCAGGCAAGATCTTGAGCTTTTGGGCTTCAGCATCAAACAGTTCAGTGCAGTTGCATGATGGCATTTCTCCTTGGCGATGCCCGTACCTGAGATGTCACATAAGGAAATGTTTCGCGGTGAGAAATTATCCTACCTGTCCCAGAAGGAATTCTGACACTAATGGGAAGGTGCCGGTAGTCAGTGCATCGGGGCATCGGTGTCGCTCCAGCAGCGCGGGCAAGAAGCCTGCCCTTCATTTGCCACCTGACTCTTCATAATAGCACAAAATATGAAATATGTTTTATTTTTTTAATCAGTTCTTTTTCTTTCTTGTCTCTCAACTTGGAAACGTGTCTTTAAAAGCAAAGTTGCTTGGTAGCACTCCATGTTGTAAAACAAAGCCTTTGGTTCTTTGGTCTCCTGAAATTCCCTCTTCCTTCATGATTTGTGTTTGCTTTGCTGTGCTTTAAATGTGTGCTTCCTTTTTAAATATAGTTTTCCAAGTTGCTGGCCGTACCAGATTGTTTATGTTTTTAAAAGCCTTCTGCTTAGCCGTTATATTGCTCTTTATAGTACTGCTTAACCACATTGGTTTCTGTTGCTCTTTTTTCTTGCATAAACTTAGCTGGGATGAATTTCAAATGTGGTTTATCCAACTGTTAAGTATTTCCCACTTTTCTGCAATAGATTTCACATATGTTACAGAATTCCAGACCAAGATCTGGTGGACATATTGCCCTGTTTTTTTCCTCAAAGTCAGAAATAGAGGGGGTTTTAGGCATTACAGTGGCAATATTTAGGTCACTGGCTCCAGCATGCTGCCTAGCTTCAAATCCATTTGTCATATTTAGCTTATTTCCAAGGATTAAGATAACTATGGTCCAAGTATTTATTAGGAAAAAAAAGTCTCTTAATTTTGTGGTAATAAACCAAAAGGAGGAAGAAAGTATTGATCCTTTCGAGTTGGAAAGTGCAGAAAGGGTGGTGATATTTTGGTTGCAAGATGGAATCAAAAAGGTGGTAGAACTTCATTTGATGTTGTTCAGGAGGTCCGGTTTCTGGAGGCTCGGTACTTTGTTCTGTACTGCTCTGTAGTCCAGCCATCTCGATATTTCCAAACTGCATGATGGACAAAGGAGCTTTTGGTTTTGTTTCTATGAGAAACTGACTATAGTTCCCTTTTTTGTTCTTTTGTTTTTCTTGACAGAGAGAGCTCGATGCCACAGCAACAATATTGGCTAACCGGCAAGATGAAAGTGAGCAGTCTAGGAAAAAACTTATTGAGCAAAGTCGGGAGTTCAAGAAAAACACTCCAGAGGTAAGGAGAAAAGCTATTCCAGGCTGTTGGGTTTCTTGCAGTGGTGTATGGTGTTAGGCCTGCTTACGTGAGGTTTTTTCTTGATGGTTTGCTTCCATGATTTTCTTGTATGTATTGCCAAGTCCTCCTCTTCACTAAGACTGCTTATCTTTGATGGCTTTCTCACCAGGCAGCTTTTGCATTTTGTAAGTAATGAAATATGAATTGACATTTTTAGAGGAAATAGGAACACTAGCATTCAAACAGGCTTGCTATAAATTTTGTAATAAAGTAAAACCTGGTGAATTGCAAAAAAAAAAATTCTTCTTCACTAATCCAAACTCTCTTAGCACTTGGATGTAGAAAGTGACATTTCACTGCCTGAATAAATCTATATCAAGGGCACAACTTCAAAGATGCTCATTTTTCCATCAAAAATCAAATTAAGTTTTGCTGCTGATTTCACTGGAAATGCAACAAGGTCAGTGCTGAGCACTTCAGAAAACCCCCCTTGGAGGACGTGCGTCGCACGCAGCAGGTGCTGTGTAAAAGGTGTCGGACTGATGGTAGGCAAGGCTCCGAAAGGTGGATGCTGCAAGTAGGATGCTGCGGGTATTTAAACTCTCCCATGCTCGTGTTGCATGTGCAGTGTGTCTGTGTACATGTATGCATAATTGTATAGAAAATGCATATAAATTAATTTTATGAACTGTAGTGAATGCATGGCAGTGTGTAGGGCTTTTTGTTTGGTTGGTTGGTTTGTAGTGGGGTTTTTTTCCCCCCCAGTGATTGCCAGCAGTCTGTTCATCCAGAGGTATTCTAGGGTTTCCGAGCCCATTCCAGATAACTAATACACAAGTATTGGTTCCTTACAAGTATCTTTCTGGGAGAGAAGCCTCCGGCAGCTTTTCTAACCTTTATTGCTCCTTCTCGAGTGGCAGATGCTGCTTTGCTTCCTGGTGGTGCAGAAGGAAGGATGCTGGAGCAGCCTGACCTGGAGAGGGCAGAGGGAATGTCGGAGCGGGAGTGACTTTCTGATGCCCCAGGGGAGGCTTTGTGGGGCAGAAATTGATTCTCTTTTTGTGATAAAGAGAAAATTTGGGGACCGCAGCTTCTAAGGAACAGAACTTTTTTTTAAAAGGAGCAAAAGCACATGGAAAGCAAATGCAGCAGCTCTGAGAGGGTGAGGAACGAGTCGGTTCCCTTTGCAGAGGAGAGCAAACTGTGGGGATGGTGAGGAGGAAGGAGAGAAGTGAAAGAATGTAGAGGGTATAGGAAATTTGTACAAAATCCAGAAAATAAATAGTTGTCTGGGGACACATTTTTAAATTGTTTACTAGAAGCTTACGTTCATTCTGTGAGATTTCGTCAAGTTTCCTGATGCCTTCCTTTTTTTTTTTTTTTTTCCTGTAAGGAAAATGACAGATTTCTTCAGCATGTGGCTATACCTGCCAGCTCCTAGCTGATAGCATGTTTGCAGAGTTGCTTCAGGATGATTTCTTTTGGCCAATTTTATTTTTATGGAGCAGAAGGTGACTGTGGGGGAAAAATAACCCAAACCCGAGCACTGCACTTTTAAGTGCCTCGTGCAAGGGTATTGGTAGCTTGGTGGGAGTTGATGTGGAGAGGAAGATTTATCTACTCTGTATAGTTCCTTCAAGAGATACAGTGGGAGAACGATATGCAATTAGTTCTTTCCAGTAAGCAAGACAGAGAAGTGAATAAATCATTTGATGGTATGGTTTTAAATATGCTCTTATAAAATATAATTCTGTAGCCTTCCATATAACATTTTGCACGAGAGTAGAGGTGTTTCATTAATTCAAGGACCAGGTTCAAAACAGTGGCTCTGGACCTCCCCAGTGTTGGGATCTGTCCTAGATTCTATATCCTGACCTTGTGTCCTGGGACTCTGCGAAGCCACGCTCCTTTACAAGCTTGCATGGATTTTTTTGTATTCTTGCTTTCTCTGTCTTCTCCGCTGTGATGTTCTCTCTGCAGCTTCGTTTCTGAACAGCAGCACAATCTGACTCTTTTACTGTCTCTAACAATTAAAAAATTAAAACAGCATCAAAGAACTAGCAGAAATTATCCAAACTGTAATAATAGCCAGCTGTGACAGATGTGATAGCAGTTATTGCTTCCAAGGAGGAAGGAGCGCAGACGTACGGGGTCTGACAGGGTCCCCCCCTCCTCTCCTATCCATGTGGGTGTGTAAGGGTCAAGAACAGAGTGAGGCAGCATCCTCAAGCCACGCTGGAAAGCTTCACTGGTACTCCTCTTAACACAAGTGTAAGCTTGTGCACTGTGTGTTCACCTTCAGCTGTTCTCTGCACCCCCCAAAAGAAGGGAAGTCTGTGAGTGCTTCCAAAGCTCAGGCAGTTTTGGATGACAGTTGAAAATTAGAAGGCAGGATTATTATCTACATGATCTGATTTTTTCCAAAACTGAGACTGTCTGAAAACCTACCCAGGATGGTGAAAGACAGGAAACGCACAGTGAGCCACTGGCATTCCAAACGGATCCATCCATGTTACTGAAACATCAAACATGCTCGTATTAATAACAGAAAAGTTCTGTAGTACAGAACCAGCTGAACATGCAGAACTGTTCTTCAGATAAATCAAGCTGTATACTGGGTTATTTATTTAAATTTCCACAATAAAGTGATGTCTTTCTTGGTACAAAAAAACCCAAAACCACAAAGATGGGATTGTTAAATGTAACAATTAGTTTCAGAATTCTAATTCCCATTTTCTTTTTTATTCTGTGTGTATCCCTGTAGTGGTTCAGCCTGTTCCAGCATCTCTTTTCCTCTGCTGGAGCCAGTCTCACCATAAATCAGGAGACAAGTGTCGATTGCCTTGACTTTCCTATCCACTGCTGGCTGGGATGTCCCCTGGACTTCCTATAATGTCTACTGCAAGCAACCTCCTGTGTAGTAGAAAGGGATTTGAAAAAATTACTAACAAAGTTGAGGATATTTATGCTTCTGTTTCATTTTACTTTAAAAAATGTGACAGATCTATTTCAGTCAATTCTGCCTTCCTTTATCAAGTTGCTGTAACAGAAATATAATATTTTTGTGTTTATAGGAATGACTCTAGGGCTTTTGGTATTTAAAAATGTTAAAATACTATTTCTGACTTGGCATACTGGGAGGTGACTCTGGGAAGAAGTGTCTCATGTTTGGGAACCTTATGAGAACAGAAAATGTGGTGGTGGTTGTTGCGTACAGAAACTTTTGGAAAGGGTTCTTAATTCCTGTTATTCCAAAAATACTTTTTACTTCCTCATACCTTTTAAGAGGTCATATCAGACCTGCTGCTCACAGATGTTTTGGGATGTTTTCAGTCTCTGTTTCATCTTGAGCAGCAGCTGCAGAAGGCTGGGACTGGTCAGGAGATTACTTGAAATATCAATTTAATGTGACTGTTACTTGGAAGACATCTCAAACTATATCATGTGAATTGCCACCCATCATTGGATGATGATTTTTCTATAGTGATAGTTCCTGAACTGTTGTGACTATACTTTTTGGGTGTTTCAACCTCTGTGAAATTCTTGCTCTAATTCACCGTGTCCTCATACGCTGATTCTGTGAATAAGCAAATGTTTGAATGACCATCTTTGAGAATTTTTCTTTTAGTGACTAAATAATTTCAGTTAATAGTTTTCAGTGAAGATACTCCCTGATGTTTGTAACTTTGCCATCATTTCTACCCAGATTCCGAGTTGAGTGACTGCTTTTATTTACCTGTTTCTGCTTTAGACATTGACAAGCGTATCTGGTACTTCCAGGTACTTTTAAGCTAGTCAACGCCAACCAGGAAGAATACCAGAAACAAATAACTGAGTAAGCCTAGACTTTGTAAATAAGTAATATGTAAATGTTAAATACTCACAGAGAGGAATGGCAACAATACTTAGGCCTGTTTGAGCTGTAACTCTGCACTGCTTTCCTTTGGGATTTAGCGGTGTGATCCAGATGACGGCAGAGCTGTGGGGGTTATTACCACGCTCCCCTGAAACAGGGGTGATTAAACTGGGCACAGGAGACAAGACCAGCCTGAGAGCCCTGGGCCAGCTGCTCCTGGGACATTAAACGAGATACTAGTTCTCTAATGTGAGAGCACGAGCTCTTAAAAATCAGGCAGGTACAACGCGCCTGCATGACGCGTGTGTTTGGCTCCAGGAGCTTCCCTGGTGAGCTTTCCTGTGGTCACTGCTCTTGCTCCTGACGGTAAGTTGAACTGTTGGTTCCTCGCTGTTGTTGCCCTTTGCTGTCTCCAGGTTGCAAATGTACTCTGTCGGCGGAGATTTAGAAAGTCAGGATTACCTTTAAATGATCAAATTGACATCTGTGTTTGGTAAAGCAGCTTAAAGATTGGATCAGCAGAGGTATGGAAGGATGGAGAGAACCTTTAAACACAGACACACGGCAACACGAGCACGTTCTCAAACCAATAGCTTTAAATTGCCCTGGAAAATGGAGTATTGGAAGGTGCCAGAAAACAAAATAAATGAGCATATGAAAAGCACATCTTAACACTGACTGAGTGGATGTGGCAGCCTGCTGACCCCGAGCACTTTTATAAATAAACACCAGTTCTGCGGTGTGACAGCGATGTGGCACTGAGGCCATCCGGGGCTGCGCTGCTGTGTGCTCCCCGGGCTCGTGGGCGTGCGTTCGTCCAGCGTGGTACAGCTGCTTTCCCTGTGCTTACCCCGTATGGATCGTTTGGCATGATCAGTTCTGTGCTGCCTGGGTTGATCCCTAATGGGGAACGTTACCTGGGCATTCATCCTCGATCTTGTCACTAGTGCTGTCGTCCTGCTCGGTGACATTTCTGCAGTGCCACAGCTGCAGAAGAGAAGCAAAGATGAGTCTGTAGACTTTGTTACAAAAGTAATAGTTTTATTAATGACATTATGTATTAGGGTGATGCACGTTTTTAAGATCTATGGTGTTGTCTTTTTGTTTTTTTTAACCCACGTTATCATTTCCAGTCATAACTGGCTAAAGGAAATGAACATGGTTATTATGCGTGGGCTCCATTTTTTAAATTTTAGATTCTTAAATTCTTAGTCTGCAGTGTTTCTGGATCGTTCTATTGAATTATCCAGTCTCTCCAGCACAAGATAATCAAATCAAGTTTAAAAAAAAGAATATTAATTCTGTTGGTTGAATTAGTTCTTGAAATGAGAGGAGCATCTTTCTAATTGCCAGCAGTGAATCGTGGTTGATTCCTGACAGCTTTGCACAGCCAACTTTGGTCTAGCCTGTGTGACAAAGTGAAAATAATAACATGTCTAGAAAAACTACTGAAAATATAGGGTCTGTTTGAAAATAGTTGATGCTCTCCATGTCTGTGTACACAGGGGTGAATATTGATTTGCTGCCATCTAGAGCTGGGTTGTTCTACTCCTTTTAAAAAAAAAAAAATATTTTTTTTTGTTTAGTTTCCCAGTGTGCCTGAGAGTATGTAGTGTGTGAATGTTCCTTCCTCCCCTTCACCAGGAACATACAGGAATCCTGGTAATCTCGGGTCCTGACTATGGACATGCATGACATATTTATGTAAAATTTAGCTAGCATAATACAACTAAATGCAGTTAGTACCATTTGTAGAAAGTAAATGTCTCAGTGCATGGCAGGGAATAAAAAAAATACCATCTTTCTGTGTATTTCCTGAGTTATTACTTAAAAATTATTTCAGGGAAAAAAATGAGGAAGCGAAATGCTTAAGTTCTCCTTTCTTTCTCTCTTCCCATGACTTTGAAAAGGAGATTTTAAGATTTTTGTTAAGAAGAATTTGCTATTAAGCAGTTTGTTCAAAAATAATCTTTTCTATTAATTTGTATGGCTCAAATGCAATTATCAGTGTTCATTTAGTGCTATCATAAAATTGGTTTGTATCTTGAAGAATATTCATATATTTAAAACCATATCAGAATAGCAGAATGCTAAATACATAGGATACTCTCCTTCGTGAGTTAAAGCTTCACCTTTTCCTTCTGTAAAAAAAACAAAATCATAAGAACACCGAGGTATGACCTATCTTGCAGGTTTGGAACAAAGATGAGTATCTCTCCTTTAGGATAGTGATATTTAGGTGCCATGTCTTCCCTTTCCATGTTTTTATTGAATATCTCCGTTTTCTGAAGAGGTTCTGCTGGAAGGTAAATGATGTTTATGGTAATTTGTACTACATGGGCTTGTTATTTCAAAAGCTAAATGAAGTAGTGTATTATTATTATGTGACTTTTTGCAGAAAAATAATGAAAAATAGCTCCATGTCTTTAAATATAATCTAAAAACAACTCTTGTGGAGTCAGTCAGGTTATATCAGATCAAACCTTATCCTGGAGGTCCCTTGGTCTCAATAATTTTGTTGTCATTATTTAATACATATTTGACTTTAGCATATTCTAACTGTTAATAGGAAAGCCATCAGTATTTCTGACGTGCTTTTCTAGATTATGATTTCTTGCTGCCTTTTTACTTTATTGGAAGTGAGGGAACAATAGAAGAATTATAATTCACAGGTGTGGTTTTCTGGGAATCTCATAAAACTGACTTCCATTTTTCTCCACGTTGACCATTTGCACCACTATAATTACTAGACATTATTCAACTCCCCTAAACCCTGGGTCAGTTTGTTGGTTGAACTCACATCCTTGGTTCGGTAAAGCGTTGGTTCCAGTTTGTTTTCCAAGAGCAGGCGATTCTGCTTTCCCAGCAGGGAGGGGATGGCAGCAGGGGCTGTGGGTGGGCGGCAGGCTGTGGGGTTGCAGAACCTGGGGAATTTATTTTGAGGTAACAGGACTTGAAGGTCCTTTGACAAAAGGAGTCCGTATTTTGGGGATTATTGGAATGTAGGATTTCATGGATAACTGTGTAGCCATACAACAGCATTTGTAAAGGTCTGAAATCTAGGAGAACAAATCCTTGGACCTACAGACGCAATGATCGTGCATTAGATGTTACCAGGCAGAGAAGTTTGATTTGAAGCATTTTTCTGAAATCACTTGATCTAGGACACTTTGAGTTAGTCTCTGTCTCAGTTTTCTTTAAAAATATCCTTAAATAAATTTTCTACAACACATTTACCTCAAAAGTCTCTTTATAAAGCTGAGAATATACGGATGATTACTTTATTCAAGAGTTCAAAAATATTCAAGAGGAAGACACATCTGATTCAACTCAACATCTTACGGTAGTTGAAGAAATTAATTACTCTGAAGTCACTTGCTCGTAGTAATTTAGATTTATTCTATTTAAGCATTTTTCTGGTTAAACATGCCTGACAGTTGAAGAGTGCATTTTTCTTCTAGCAACATCGGCTGCAGGTATTAGATTTCGGTCATGTCGCGGGTGCTGTATTTCCCAGTGCAGAAGAGGAGAATAGGGGATATTTTTGGTCTGACTGCGGCTTACAAAGGGACATTCTTGTAAGCAAATATTTACACATTAATCTCCCTTGTTAGACATCCGATGCTCCTATGCCTTTCTGCTGTCACCTAAGAATGAAACAATGCAAAGCAAACAGTTTATTTTTCTCAAGTTGTACTTGCCTTTTGCTTGAACTTTCCAGCGTTGACCCATTTGGAAGCTGGCCAGAGCGAGCAAGCGGGTCACGGGGAAGGTTGGGGAGTGGAGGTCTAAAAGAGGAGAATGTTTTCAAGGTCAGAACTTGAAGGAAAAAAACTTGATCTTTCAGGGAATTTGTCATCCTTCCTCCTGGAGAGTGGGTGCAGTTTAAATAAGTGTGCAGTAGGAGTAACAACCTGATTTACTGAATGCCTCGTTGAAATACTATCCCTTAAAAACCAGTCAGCGTATTTCACTGCAAAATCCGAGATTTTTCTCCCTGTGGTACCAACAATTAACAGCCATTCTTCCGTTCTGTGTTACTTACAAAGGTAAGTGTAAAACTGGGAATTTATATATACATCACACAAAAATAAGACTGCGTCCTCTCAAAGCAAGTCCAAAGTTTGGTCCCTAAATTTCCTTTGAGCCATTTGAATGTTAGTTTGACTTCTTTTTGGGATCCAACTTAGAAAAATAACAGACAAGCAAGATAGCTGCTCTTCCCTCCTATGTGTGTTTACCAAAAGCAGAAATAAACAAACATCTTCAATTAGTACTTTTCCTTTTTACTTTGTGAACAAATATGCTGTAAATCTGCTTCAGTTCATCCGCCGGACCACCTCAAAGTCATTCAGGTGTAATTAAAGGAACATGTTGTTCTCATTAAAATTATTATGTTGTCATGAATAACTTTTAATAATAGTTGCCAGTTACGAGAGATGCTTTTCATTGCTCTGACAGTGGATAAGTGAATAGTTGGATCTGCTTGAAACAAGAGCAGAAACGATTAATATGTTGAGTGAGAATGCTCACAAACAAAATGACTGGGTTACAGATCATAGCTGTAAGCTTTTCTATTAAAAAAAAAATCTAAATACCCCAACAGTCTGCTGGACCTCTCTTTTATGCTCGATTTTGGATGAAGTCTTGAGGTTAATTTTTAGAGAAAATGCTTGTAAAGTGTTCTTAAAATCAATTTTCTTCCAGGAATTTTTAGTATGTTTTGCTTGCTTAAAACAAACAACAACAACAAAAAAAAGCTTCCTGGTAACCATTTTTTAAAAGTAAATTAAATGACATATGAGAATTAGAGCAGTTGAGAGTCATTTTTATTTTAGAATTCTTTTTGCATTAACACATCTGCAGTGTTGATGAATATATGGAAAAATGAAATTGTGCTTCTATCCTGCCGTGTCTCCAATGTGACAATAAATCAACTTTTTTTCCTTTTAAAATGTCTGGCCTTGTAATTTATGTTTGCATAACCCATTACTAAATTCATAGTAGGTGTTTTAGTTGGCAGGCACAATTCCAGGGATTCAGTGGACCTATTTTAATACTGAGCTTTTGTTACTCTTCATAATTATGTGTAGAAATATATGCATTTTCTTAATTATAAAAACTAGCTTGCTTTAGCTTTGGATCTCCTCTTACTTCCTCAACACAAATTGTGCTTTAAAGCTTTGAAAGAATTAGTGCTTTGTAGACCTGAAAAAAGAAATGGCTTTACCAGGTTGTGGGTTTTTGTTTTGTTTTGTTTTTTCATTTAAAAAAAAACAAAAACACAACAAACCCCCCCCAAATCCAAATCACCAAAAAATAATAAATTCTGTATTTTATAGTCAAGTTGTAAATATTTAGACCAGCATCAAGACAGTATGCAAATAAGTTTTATTAATAACCATTATCTGGACCCTAGTAATAAATATGTATGACTCACATAGGAATAAACCCACCCAATAAATATAAAAGCCATACAAAACCATTAACAATTTTTAATGGACCTGCAGATGGAATAATTTAATGCAACTGTAGTTACTCAGGTTCCAGCTCCTGTAGCTATTTCTCATCTGCTTGAAAGCTTTCATCTGAAATACATTGCCACCATTCATGATTCCACCTTGTCTCTGTTTAAAACCATAAAATTGGGGTTGCACAATTTTTTGAAGCACTAATTCTTATTTATGGCTAGATTTCTGCATTTTTTAACTGACTTTTTAAAAGGAACAGTTATATCAGACGCTGCAGCACTAGACCAGAGTTCAGTGGTGAAGACGGGGCGGACTGGTCCGTGGGGTTGGGAATCCGCTCTGGGCAGGTGCTTTGCTGGCGTTAGATGCTGACCATAACGCAGGAGTTACACACGTGCTGGTTTCTGCAGCAAATTATACAGACCTGTGTGCTTGGAGGATCAGCTCATTGCTTATTACTCTTAAAGATTAAAACTCTTAAGGACCAGCACGAGCACATGCCCTTCTGCCCAAGAAATGGGGTTTTATCTTTCCTTGTGGGTCTCTGAAATTCAACAAGCAATGGAAACAGTAACCTGCTTCAGTGCATAAATTAAAGGGATCCGGTTTGCTGAATTGGCCAATGTAGCCACAGCGTCATCACCTCTTCTAAAAACTTCTGTCATTTTCTAAATGCTTTGTTTCCTACAGGGTAAATAACCGTGCTTTAAAGCAGGATGAAGTGTTGGTCAAGTTCTTCAGTTAGTTTGCCAAGAGGGGAGGACGCGGCGCGTGGGGGAACTTTTAACGGGCAGGATATCACCAAAGAAATTCTGGTGTATAGGCTGAATGCTGATAAATGAGCTGCTCTGTGAGAAGAGGGCCTTGTAAACATTCTGGAGTTTTAAAAGCTCATTTTAAACCCAAGCATTCATTTAGCACAAGATAGCGCTGGGAGTGCTTTTTTAAAACGCCCGAATGTGTTAAGACTTCTCAGTCCTGTTTGTCAGCAGTGGTTTGAGCACTGAAGAGCTGAACTCTTACGCACTTTCAGTGCACTTTAGGACATGTCTACACCTGCAGCGTAGCTTTGCTAAGTCTGCTGGTATGACCACGGGTTTCAGATGCCGTTTAATGTGTTCCCTGGCTGTTCCCCTCGGCTGTCAGAGGCGTGCGGCTCCCTTTCAAGCTAGCTGGCTGAGCACAGCTTTGGGGACTGTGCTGGATTGCAGGTTCCAAATGCCAGATCTGGGAAGGCTTAATTGGACAAATTAACCTGTTGCTGATTATCCCCTTTGCCTCTAGCTCCTGCTGATGAGCAGCTGAAGAACTGCAAATAAGAAGCACCAGGTTTGTAGTGGAAAAAAAGAAGCTAGATGTAGGCTTGGGGCTGCAATCACCTGCACTAGCTTGGCAGGAGCCAAGTTATCCTAAATAATGGCAGTGACCATCAGAATACCTAAATCCTGTGGTTACCTTGCCATGCTATCGGTTGCTGCGAGTGCAAGCTTTGCAGAGCTTTCCTGGGCTGGGCAGCGCTCGCCTGCAGGAACTCTGGTCACATTTGCACATCCCTCTGGCACTTTACAGCAAGCCACTCTTGCTTTCCAGCAAAAAGCAGCTGAGGGGTGGGTACTTTCGAGTGGATAAAGGTCTTGGTGATGGGCAGTGTGTGTGGGAAGTCCTTACACTGCTTCTATGGGAAAGGAAGGAAGAAAAACTCTCAGATTCTTGAAAGGCATTTCTCTTCCGTATTAGAGGTACAGACAAAGCACATTTCTAGCTTAAAAGGCAGAACTGACAGCAGTAAAAGTTAGTTCTGTTTTAGGATGATTTCTCTCCTTCCTGTTCTGCCCCTTGTCATGCCAGGCCCTCTGCGGGCACGTTTCACGGTACGGAGCAGCCGGTGTCCCGTGTGAGCAGGTCCATCGCCAGCCTGACTGCAGACCTGACGGGAGGGATGCTGGTGAGATCAGTAATGTTATCGGTCACATGAATGCTCAAACCCGATTTAAGGTAAAGAGCTGAATGCGAACAACAGCACATTGCAGCCCTGGCAAACTCCCTGAGAGTGGTGTACCTTTACGCCATGCCATCTTCCTGCAAACAACACATTGCCTGCGGTGCACTTGGTTCATCCATGCAGTTAAAATAAGGGCAGCAATAAAGAAATGAAGCGCTGCTTTGTTAGGAAAGGGAAGACATTTTTAGTGAGAAAAAAAAATTCAAGTAACTGATTGAAGTAGTTCTTCAGTTAATGCTTGAGAAAACAATAAACCACTTTAAAATGTGCTTTCAGTTACAGGAAAAAGCATATATTACGCTCACCTGTTGAGAGGATTATGTCTGCTAAACACACTCATTTTACATGAGACCAAAACAGATCCTTAAAAAATTAGTACTGAAATAGGTTACAGGTTTACAGCCGATAGAGATTTCCTTCAGACCTGTTTTGTGGTGTGCTCATCTGCTTTTTCTGGAATTTTAAGTGTTGAAGGAATGAAGTCAAAGCTGCTGCTTGTCTTTGAAATGGATGCCTCTTTGATAAGCCTCTGATCTCTGTACCCAGAGTTGTAGCAGCAGATTCAAACACCGATTGTAAAATTGGGAGACTAAAATGTAGCCGCGACAGCTTCAAACACTCTGTCTCTCTGTCAGATTCAATGCACAGGACATTGCCAGGAGTTAAAACGATGCAAAATTAAAGTAGCCTACTAAATTTACCTGCCATGGAGAATCCACAAAAGAGCTGCCACTTCTAATCCTGAAATTCGTTTCAGATTATTATTTTTTCAAATTGGACTCCCTGATCTCTCAGCTCAAGCTGTTGTACAGATTTGAAAAGCTGTCTCTTCTTGTCAGATCACTGGTTTAATAATAATAATATCTTACGTTTATATAGTCTTTTTCATCCCACAGCTTCCTAAAGTGCTGTACAAGCTTTATATATACAAAATTGTTCAAGCACCTCTTGGGTGGCTGGTGCTAGACAGCCAGAGAAGTGGCTGGCAGCTTGTTCCCCTCGCCTTCCTCCTTCACTTAGAAGCATCAGAGAAAAGTAAAAGACACGAAGATGGTCCCGGTTCATCCCGAGGAGATGGTGCCTTCATCTCCTGCGACTGGGACCTAGAACCATGGCAGGGACGTTCTGTCCACCCCAAAACTGGGGACACGGTAAAGAAAAAGCATCATTATGGTCTTGCATCCCCAGTGCTAGTTTTGTTTGTGATTATTTTTTATTTTGGTGTTCTCGTAGTCTAAAGAAATACCTCAGTCTCTGGAATTTGGGGGAGGAAGAGGAGTAACTTGTACAACTCCTTTCAAAAATGTACACATGAAAATGCCTTGCATATAAAGCAGTTACTAAAAAAAAAAAAAATCCAGACCTCTACCCAAATATTCTTACTCCTTTGTTTTTGGTGGAGACTGGATGGACAGCTGGTTCTAACTGGTCAGTAAATACATTGCAAGGGCTTCTTTAAACCTCCACAAGCTGGGGATGATGGCGCAGAATAGATTTTTGTCAAATTAGTTCTAACTCCTGAGGTAGTAATTTCTGGGAGAAAAGAGGTGTTGAAGTGGGAAGTGCACTGCTCTTCAGGGGAAGAGGCACAAGTGAGTTGAGCACTCTGCGCTGATTTCTGGAGGAAGAAAGGGCAAGAACATACTGATGGAGGTTTAGACACCTTTAATATCATGAGACCAGTTTTCCATAATGATAGATCTAGCTTATTTTTTTTCTGCTGTTAATACTTCATGTTACATTTGTGTTTGGCTTCAAGTTGGCCCTTTTCAAGATTGCTGATGGTGAAAGGCAACTATATTAAAAAAAAAATAAATCAGGCAACTTTGTTCCTAAACTTAAGAGCCACTGACACATCTGAAGAACATCCTGCTGTGATGTGTTCTCCTGCAGTTTGGATCATGTCCAACCTCGTAACTTTTTAAAATTATCCTGAGGTCTGTGTTCGAGATACCATTAGAGACCATTTACTGTGTCCAGATTCACATCAAATGATCTTGCCTTCTTCCTTACCTACCAGTTGGGGGTGTGGGGGTTGCAAAGACGAAGGCTTCTCTTCTGCGTGAAGAGCAGGGTTTTACTTCAGTGGTTCTTGAGAGCCAGGAAGAGACAGAGACCCAGACATGGTCTCGGAGGCCTTAAAAATGTGTGTGGGGGGAAAAAGTGTACATCCATAGACACTAATGCTAATGGACACTTATCCTGTCTCTGGCTGTAAATTATTGAGATCCTGCTTCTGTCTGGTAATGCAACTTAATCAGAATCGGGTTTACTGCTTTGACCCCATAGGGAACCTTCTAATTTCATAGTTTTACTTTTTGTCTAGTCACTGGACTGGGAATCTTTATATCCAGCCTCCTGGTGGTATTTTGAAGAGACATGCTGTTACACTTACCTAAAATGCTGGTATCAGAAGGCTGCAATTCATGCCGTAGCTGCTTCTTGCAGTTCTTCAGTTGATGGTCAGCTGAGGATCCACTGTGCACGGCAGTTTGCAGTCCTGCCTTCTGCTCAGGACCTGGAGTGATTGAAAACATCCCTGTGCCATGACTTCCTGAGCAAAATCCCACAGGGCAACCTACTGCTGGGGGCTGTCCTGTGCAAAGGACCTCTTTGTATGAGTCCCGCATCTTGCAGCCTTTTCCAGTTGCAGCTTTTGTTTCTGTATCTCTGTAAATGAGATGCCTGTGACATTGCGCATTGCCTCCTTGCAGCCTTAGCACTTGGTGGTTTTTTGGTTGGTTTTTTTTTTTTTTTCAGTCTCCCCATGGGCCACAACAGCTCTGTAGGCAGGAAGAAACCTGCAAATCAGCTGTACCAGTTGCTTTACATATGTGCAAGTTGAATGCCAGTTATGGGGACTGGTGGAGGTTTTTATGAGGCTGTGCCATGTGGCGTAGCACGAGCGCTCTCCTTCCCCGTCCCAACACTGCCGCCGCCAGCGGGAGGTGCACGCTCAAGCCATCATCTGTTACTCCTTTAAGGACAGTCATTAATTTTATGCTGTGCCAGCTCAAAGAGAACTTAAATAGCTTGGTGTAGTACAGACGAGAAAGGGAGGCGTTTCCACAGTGGGTAGAGGCTGAAGGGTTTGCGCTGCTGCAGGTCAGCACCCTTTCTGCTGCTGGACTAAAAGACACAAAGTCTGCGTGTAGTTTCCTAAGAGACTGCTCCACTGCCGTGTTTAAATTCAGTGTTGGAAGGAGCTGGTGTGCAACAGTGAGTTAATGATGATACCTGAGAAGATTGGCACCGTGGTGTGTTCTTTGGGGTGAACAGGGCTCATACAGCTTTCAGTTCAGGAACTGCCCTATCTCTATTCTCTCAGCCTAGTCTGCGGGTTTCTCAAAGGGATTACACTCCCAAGCCTGGGACTTAAAGCTAGTTTTAATGAGTTTGATGAGCCTGTGGAGCAGACTTTCATAGAAGCCTGTCTGTCTAAACAGCATTTTTAACAGCAATTCCCTCTGCTCGGGAGATTAGCAAATTTAATGCTTTGAGGGCTTCTTCCTCGCTGGATGGTGGCACATAAAGACAAGCTCTGCTAAACAGTAATAGTCTTTGCCAAAAAATGAGTATCTGTAGACTTAAAGTTGCAGCTCACTTGTGTTAAAGCTGTCCTTGTTCTTTGTCAGCATCGAGGTGTGAAGAGTTGAGTGTGCGAGCTAAGTGCTCTCGGATGCTCAGCTGCATCTCTAGGCTTTTACCCTGAAGGGGCTCACCTCTGGTTTTTGTGGAGGATCCTGCTTGCTGGTCTCTTGTAAATGATAATTTGCACAAAAACCCCTCCAGCCTTCAAGATTACTTATTAAAAAAAATAATCAGTGAATTCATATTGTTTACTTTAAATTCTGTTGAAATTCTTTAGGTGTGAGCTAGTGAAAAGGCACTCAGATACTCCGCTTGTGGGTGTCTGTGTATATGTATTTACACACAGAAGTAGTTCTACTTATAGATGAAACTGGCAGTGGTGTCTTGGAGCGAGTGTGCTACAGTATCTCTCCAATGGATGTACTTTTCCAGTAAATTCTGTCTCAACAATAGCACATTTTTAGATGTGTGAATGTGTGTAAAATAAGTCTTAGAAAACAGCATAAAGGAATTTTTTACATGAGCAATAACTGGGTTAAATAGGTAAGTGTAGATGATGTGTTTTATAGGGTATTTGACTATTAAAACCTGTTGCTGATCTAGAATTAAATATTACTGGTCTGTTTTCCAAATCAGTGTAATTTTAGAGCAAGGAAATGAGATTTCTGCATTCCTTTTTTTTTTTTTTTTTTGATAAAATACGAACATGGTTTTTGCATGTGAGCTTCTGAAATATTAGAAGTATTTTGGGGAGATAGGTTAGTTGGCAAAGTGCATATTGCTGAACTGCTGTTCAGAAACAAAAGTAGCTTTTGGTTGGTATGAGTTTTGTTAGCTTCTGTTTGTCTGATGATACATTCGTTTTTGTGACCTTAAAAAAGGGATTGTCTTGTCACAGACCTGGGATGAAAAACTTTTATAACTTTTGAAAAAGTCCCTGTTATATGATCACGTTAAGTTCTTAAACATATTCAGTTTATTTAAAAAAAAAAACAACCTGTATGCTTCATGATGCAGTTAAGAGAAGAAGTTGGTATTTGGGGGTTCAGGGGCATCACTGTCTGTGATTATTCCTTTGAATTACACAATCTTTTTAGAACGTAGCCTTTTAAAATGGACCGCTACTTTATGCCTGTACATACAACCCTATACAATGCAGAGGGGAGAGGAACTTCTAAAAATACAAGCTCAAATTTTAACAGAAGTCAACTGTTCTCAGTAATGGTTGTTCTATTGTTTGTATTATTTACAGTTCTATAAAAGAGGGTGAAAAAGTGGTTTTTTCCCTGTCGACACAAGTAAATGCTGAATGCTTAGATATGGCATCATCTGCAGCATTTAAGAATAAGCAGATACTGAAGTGCTAATAGCATCTCTGGGTTTCTTTCTTCCTTTAGCATGATGATTTGAAGGAAAAGAAAATGACTCACAAGTCCTGACTTGTTGCTGCCAAATAGAAAAGTCTATAATTGAAACTTTGGCACCAGTTGCATGCCCCTTTCATAAGTATTTGCTTTTTACCTTGCAGGATTAAAAAAATTGGAAGTGAAACACAATCAGGTGTAAATGATGTTATATAAAATCTCATGGCCAAATCTATGCTGTTAAGAAATACAGTATTTTTATTGAAACTAATAATTTAATTTTACCAATGTACTGACTTTTTCTTGCTCTCAGAGTAGGAAAACTGACAATTAGTATTCCAATAACCCAGTCTTACAGAGAGATTTATCTGTTGTCAGATACATTATAATTTATATATTATATAAAACCTAGTGTGTTCCATGCTTTGATATTCTTCAATCTGATCTTTTTTTTTAAAATTTGGGCCAGGAATCAGATTTAGTGTTGGAATTAATTCAAGTCCAGAACATTCAACAGCTACATTTGTGGACTATGGAAGATAAAAAGGGATAACTAGTAAATATGTTTTGTTTGAAGCATCCTAGGTTTTAATTCAATTACTTAAGACTCTTGGACACAATAGTATTGAAGTGTCTGTTAGTAAAACTTGCACGTTTTCTCTTGTGTTGACAGTTTCTAAAAGCTAAAAGATTGGCTTCTAAATGTCAGTGAATCATGGTTTCCAAATGGCAAGTAGATATATTTGCGGCTACTATGCTGGTGCTCCTCTGTTCCCCACCGCTTCTTATTTAGGAACAAATCCTGTGTGTGTGATATGGATTTTATACAGTGATATACATTTGCAAGTGGTGTCAACAGCAGAATGGTGTTTGTCCGATAAAAGATTGAGTAAAAAGAACCTTGGTGTTTGTTCTCAGTACATTCACTTTATAAGCTTAACATTCTGGAGACGAAATAAGATGAAATTCTTCAAAATCTATGAAAAAGAGCTATTTCTGAGAATTGTAGTGACTTTTATTAGATAAAAAGGAAACACTAATCTTAATATCGGTGGGTGGATTGAAAAAAAAAGATGCCTAGCGAATAAAAGTCATGACATTTATCTTTTTAAAAACAGGGTCTTGCAGGTTGGGATCTTTGGTTGGAGGCTTTCCAAAGCTGGATGACTAAGTAAGAAAAGACAACTCCCAAAGCTGCTGGGTGGAGTTCCTAGACTGGTACCAGCAAATTCCCAGAAAAGAAAACAATTGCTCCTTAATTGGAATTATTTAATCCAAAGATTAGTCACTTATCAATAGTGTAAAAATATCTTTATAAGTTTCCCAGAATTCTGAAGTATAGTAATTGTTTTAATTGGGCTGGATATGTTCTGCTTGTACAGCGATGGCAGCTGTGCCATAAAATGCTTTTAAGTATTTTTTTAGTATTTAGGAGCAGAAAGGGAGGTGAGAGGTGAAAGAAATGGAAAATTAAATGAGGTGCAGTATAGCACTGACTCTTGACCTGTAAGGGGAAGACTGGGAAAGGTTGAAGTGGGATCTAAAGCTTCCACTTAAGTTTCAAGGGAAAAGTGAGCATTTTTCTAATACTTCCCTTTTTGAATTGCTGGACTGTGTAATTTTTTATTTTTTTTTAAAGTATTGAGATAACAAAAGTGTGCATTTTTTTGGTGTAACTTGACCTATCTCCATAGCTGTGGCAGAGCATTATGTAGTGTGCTGAAGCTGTGGGTAGATGCTGGATTTTTATATCCAATGTGACATAGTAAGTCTGTGTGGAGGAGAAATTATGTGTTGCTTTAATATTTGTAAAATGCTTTGCAGATGAACATTTTTCAGATACAACAGATTGCCAGAAATCTGTGTCCTTACCATCAGTCAATCTTTACGCTTTTAAAATTTCAGCTGCACCTTTCTATTGTACTTCTCATGCATGAGCTAATTAGGAGGTAGTTCATGGTAAGTTGATGAGAACATTAAAAATCAGAGATTGTTCTTCACATTCTTCAAAACAAAATTCCAGGGCTGGATAATTTATAGAATTTGTAATTTACAAAAGTAGTGTGCGTAGAAATCCTGTTGATTGTGAAAAGCATCTTAATTACTTTTACAAAACTAACTAGTTGTATAAATTTGGTATTTTGTTGCACAAAGTTTGCTGTTTGCTTTGTGTTTACTGTTAGATTTTTACATTAAAACTGGAGGTTAGATTCGTAGGCGCTTACATTGATTTGTTTCAAATCTATCCTTAGTGATGCTAGTAGAATGTTTTCTGCCCCATATCCTTTGGCACCTTCTTTTGGAGGAAGAAATCACTGAATCCGTATCATGAAAGTCTTGTTTGGACTTTCAGGACAGATTCTTCTCCTGGGACTACTTAACACTTTGCGAACACTGTGTGTTTGTTCTGGCCCTTAGGTTGGGCCTGCCAATAGAGGAAACCAAGGCAGAGGCTGCAGGAATTCCCAGAAAAAACTTCCCTCTCGGCTGTGAAACAGAAACGTTTAGCGGGAGCTGAAGCGTAGCAGCGTGATTATTGAGCAGGGAGAGTGAGATGGCAGCGTGATCAATAGTGAACTCGCTGCGCAGAAGAGTTCGTAGCCAGGACGCTTCTGTGGCGGGGGAGATGGCTACAAGAGTTGGCAGCAAAATAGTTTTGCATTATTTTGAAAGTCTTTTCTATGTTTACTGTAGTATTAGAATTATTATAAACTAAAATTTCACATGTTTAGTTCTGACATCTGGCACTTCTGAAAACAGGCAGTAGCTCTTAATCCAACTTTTGTTCATATGCCTTTTGTTTCACTTTTTTTTGTTGTTGCTTAGGAGCAGCAAGTGTCAAAGCTAACTTTCAAAGTACATGTCTACATGTAACACTGTAACTTAAAATATCCTACAGGCTTTTACAGTATATAAAAGTTTCATTTTTATTTGCTGACCATCAAGATATCTCTTAGTAGTAATTAACCCTTAACCTGAAAAAGGTTGGAGCTCGGTACGTTATCGATCAAGTCATAGTGTTGAATGCTGTATAAAACAGTGAGATTTTAAAAGGCACAGATTTCGTGTACAAGGACATGTAATTTTCCATAGCTCGCAGGACAAGATAATACCTTCTCTCTTGGGAATTGTGAGCAAGATTGAGGAGTGCTCTGAGTATCGAATGGACACAAATCATCTTTTTTACAGGGAAGTGGAGCGCTTCCTCCTGGCCCGTGCGCACTGCATCAACATCTCCCTTCGTTTTGCCATCTCTTTCCTCAGTCTCTTTCAGTGTCATGATTATGACTGATCAGATTAGTATCTTCACGAGTCTCTTCTGGCTCTATCTGTGTATTCTTACCAGAGACTTAACAGGGTTTTTTTTGTTGTTGGCAAGATTAATGGTGATGTTTTCTTTCCATGGAGGTGGTTACAGTTTAAGTATTTTTTTTCTGTCAGGTTGGTAGTCTGAGTAATTTTTGTGGCTTATTTATACAAGAAGTTAGTTTATATACTCCAGCTTGTACTTACTCTGGCTGTTTCTCTTAAAATCGTGTAAAATAGCAAAGCAGAAGTACACAGTAGAGGAAAAACTGGAAAAACAAACATCTGGGTAGACTTTCTCTGCTGGTTTAAGCAGCTCCAACTGCAGTGCTGCTAAACAGATGGTCTCATCCTGCACAGCCCGCATATTCTTATCCCCTTCCTTGCAGATAGTTTTTACATTGGTCCAATTCTATTTCTCTTCGTGCTTAAAAGTTAGTTATTTGTTTAAAGACTGGCAAACCTATCAGTAATCCTTATGTGGGTTTATTTGCACGTGCATCTGTAACACATTTCTTAAAACTTGGATCTTGCAGGATAAAACTCCTTATAAAAATTTAACAAAAGCACTTTAGGTACTTTTCCTGTGCTGTAATGATTTCTCCCCTTGCAGCAAGGGCATAGGCAAATGTCTTCTACTCAGTCTTTTTTTCATCTGAGGAGATGATTCTTCGTGGTTGCATTGAAAAAAACCAGACAACCTCACAGCTTCTCCTTTCCCCTGATTTGACCCCAAATAAAGTAAGTTGCCTGAAGTTCTTGCTTTTCTCATTGACTGAAGTGAGCAGGTCCAAACAGGACTCTTAAATTTCACCAACTCCCTCATTCTGGGTTAGCTCCATCTTATCGTGTGTAAGCCTGTTATTGGCCTCAAAGCTGGAAGCGCGATATTCCCCAGGTAGAGATATTTGGGAATGTTTCTCATAAAAGAATTGTCTTGAAGTGCCAGTTGATCAAACTAGACTTTTAATGGGAAGATATTTTGATAAAGTTTTAACTGGGAATGATTGCTTCCAGACAACTCATCCAACAGTGAAGGAAATGGTCTGAGATGAGGTCTGGGTTGATGATCTGAATGCTTGTCTGTAACAAGGGGATTCAGGTCAGGATCCCTTTGCTTAGGTGATACTGTGGAATTTAGCAAGAGTTGTCCGTGCCCTGCACGAATGATTTAACACTGACCTACTGAAGTAGTTTCTACTGTGAAAGCCTTTCCTCTTGCAGTACAAAGAGAGATTACAGCTTTAAGGTGAATGGCTTGTTCTCCTGAATTATAATATATGTTGTGAAGACTCTTTTGGACTTTTTCTGAAAAAGTCTAATCCTGAAAACACAGGGACTTGTGATTAAGGCAGTCACTTCTGATTTGTGACAGTGACAAGCAGACACTATTGGCTTCTGCTTCTCCTTCCTTGTCCTTTACCCAATCTTGGATGGCTGGGGAGAGGGTTGGTGTTTTCCTTTATTGTGTTTTTCCTTTTTAATCATCAAAGGTTTTATGGGAGGGGAGAACTGTCACATATCTCTGCCTCATTGCATGCAGGAATAGTGGGATATGTAAAAGTGGTACCTAATGGTTTCCATCGCCGTCTGTCCCTGGTAAAGGCCACGAAGCGACGTGCTCAAGGAAGTCCTGGCCCCTGCACCTCAGGCGAGACTCATGGAGCAGATCCCCTGCATGCAGAATCTTTGAATCAAAGAACAGGAACAAAGATGAAGAAATTCCAGAGCAATTAACTTGTGCAATATTTAAATTATTTTTAATCATAGTTTTACCTCAAATTATAATTTAAGATATATCATGTAATCACTAGTAATACAAAATGAAAATTGAAAGGGCATGTTCGTTCTTCTGAACATTCTCCATATAGTAATCAGCTAATAACTCTCTCCGCTTTAATTCAAAAGTTCCACTTGCTCAGTTTTTAAGTTGGCAGTCTGCTTTTTAATTCTTCTGTTCTATTTTGTTGTAACATGTATGAGATACATGTGTTAATTTGAGTAAATACAGTAAAGTTAATCAAAGGAAATGATTATAGAAGGAACCCAAGAGGGTAGCTAGTTATCACTCAGGAAGGAGTTCTGTAGTTTTGCCAAATTAATTAAATACTACTAGTTAAAATCAAAGGTTACTGATAAGAATCTTGTTGAATTTTGGATACAGGTGATTTGTTTTAATGGATGAAACGATGACCCTTTGGTCGAACAGATGCTTTTTTCTTTCCTCGTAAAAACCTAAGACGTTATTTATTCTTGACCGTCCTATTGCACTTCTAACTCTGAATTTCCGTATGGATTTCCCTTAATGAGACGAGCAGTAAAGTTCTTTTGCCTCTCTCACATAATGCTTCAAGGTTGCTTCACTGGAGGCCTGTGTGCTCATGGTATCTCGCGTCACTGCTAAGTGTCCCCACTCTGCTCAGAAAGCAGTAATTAGCTTGTAAGGCGCTAGTCAGAGGATTCGGCAAAGTGCCAAGAAGTCAACCCCAATTACTATATTCACATTGTCGCTAATGCCCACTTCACAGTTTTTACTAATTTGAAATGGCAAGTCCCAACTTCCCATAACAAAATTACCCCTTTTGCACCGTTCTTCTCTTTTCTGCTTCTTATTCTGTTATTTTGACTCCATTAAATTACTGTTCTAAAGAGGGTTACAGAGCATCGCAGAAAATTCTCATCAGGTAATTGCAGTGATACGATATAAATATATTAGATCAAGGGCTTTCAGCTTGTTTTTAATATGGTTTAACACATACCAAAGAGAGGGGGGAAAAAAGGTGTATTACTTATGCTTAGCAAAAGACAGTATTTAGGATTGATCAAAACTGTCTGCACTTAAGATTGTTGTAGGGGGAGTTAAATCAGTATTGCAATGAAAAATAAATTCATAAACCTGACTTTTCCTTTCTTTTCATCACTTTGTGTGTACTGCCTTTCAGGTTGCTGCGTTGCTGTCCTGTTGATACTTGGTGTCTTATTGAAACTGTTCATTTCTTTTTTTTGGTGTTTCTCGAATGGGTTTTCTCAAACATTCCATAACCAGAATCAAATGTTACAAGGAGTTAGGACAAAAAATTACTAGCTTAATCTACAGGACAGAAACATGCCTTTCAAAGTATTTTTTGGATTTTAGTGCTGGTAGTGCAGGTGGCAGAGGCGTAACCTTCTGTAACCTCTGGCATTTTTCTCATCTGGAGGATGGAGTCTGTCATCGTTAGATGTACTCTGAAACACCTCGAGTGGGATGGTGGCTCTAACAGAGGAGTTGTTTCTGTGATCTGTGCTTCCAAGGTCCTGCCAGGCCGTTCTGATCCAGCTTTTATCCTTCAGTATTCAACAGATGTGATTATCTCTTTGTAGACTTCTTTCACTCCCATAATGAGTTCCTGGTTTGTCACCTATTAATGATCTGATACGGGGAACTGAATTAATATGTTCTGTTGTATTTCTCTAAACATTAGCATAAGGGCTAGATCCTTGGGTAGGAAGTAGTATTTTAATTCAGCGGCTTCATGTTCCTCGGTAGATAGTGGTTTTGACAAGAAGATTGGTTGTGTTGGTAGTTCATTGAAACATATTCACTAGGTTTTTTTAATGGTTGTAGCTTACTTTGAATTCCTAGGTAACATGCTTAAGGAGTAATACTTGTGTTTAATGCCACCAGAAAAAAAAAATATTTTGAATATAATTTCCATTAACTAGCATTAATGAAACTACCATAACTACTGTAAGTACAGTGTTTTTTACTCTCTTGTTAGCCAGAGTTGATGAATTGAGTAGGCATGAAATGCAAAATTTTCACTCTGTAAAACTTCTCAACATTAAATGTTTTCACTTTTCTTGATTGGCACAATAGCAATAACTTATAAAGAAATAGTGTAATATATATGTGTGTGTGTGTATAAAATTCCATCAAAACCAACTCTTCACCTCCTCGTATTTGCATTCAGCCCATGCCCAGATGGCCAGTGGAGTGGCAACCAGGATGTTTTCCTGGTCTGTGGCATTCTGCAGTTCAGGTTTTTGGTTTTGCCTTGCTTGACTCTGAGTAACTTCTTGTAAAGCACCAGTGCCTTTCAAGCAAATCTTGAACAGTGCTGTTAAAGATCTGCTTTTTAAAAAAGATTGCGGTTGATTAGGTTCACTAAAGCTAACTTGTTAGCCCAAACTGGCCTTGGCCACTGGTACATTTATTGGCATTTTCTGTGTTAGCAGAGCGGGTTTTGGGAGTACATCATTAAAAGTATTGTCGAGATGACCAGGAAAGTCTATTCTGCAGTAAGTCCTCTGAAGTAATATTTCCACATTCTTCTGTCATTTTTAATGCAGTCAGTAACTGTATTTTCTTTCTCTTTTGCTACTAGTATTAATTTAACAATATCTTCATAATTTTGTCCTCATCGACCAGATTTATCTTTCTCACTAATAAGTAATAAGAATATTATCAAAATTCCAGAATATGTATGTGTTTATATATATATATAAAAGACTTTTGAGCTTCGTGAATCTAGGAGGTCCTGAGATGACCTATTCAGAAGATGATTTTTTCCCCACTGCAGCTGCCGTTAGGGAAGCCATTTGCTTATTTGGTTTGAAAGCTTCGAACACCGGTGATTGAACTCCTGCGGCGGAGTATCGCTGCTCCCCCGCTGTGCGATGTCCTGAGAACAGCAAAGAATGTCACACACTTCATAAAACAGGGTAGCAGTATTTCATACTGACTGGCTGCTGAAAGGGTCGTGATTGAAAATGTGAAATAACTTTTAAAGTGCTGGTTCCTTCTACTGTTTTCTTTTTGACCTCGTTTTAATTTTATTTGATAATGGATGGCTTTTGTTCAAAAGGAAATTTTTCAGTAGAAATACAGCATACTGTAGAAACAATAGACACTATACATAAAATAGAGAGATGTTTTTAAGACAGAAGAAGGGGGTATCCAATATTAATGAATGTTGTAGATAAATGAGTGGGGGCAGGAATAATTTTTCTTCAGTTTTAGTATCTCGTGAATATTTTTGCACACTGATGATAACATTCAGTACTTCATGCTACCTTCCATACAGATCTTTTTGAACTCCATCATGGTTTTATCCTGTTGGAAGAAAAGAATTTATATGCAAGTTAAAAGATTTGCCTGAGGTCATGGCAGTAGCTTGGTGACAATTCAGATCAGAACTTGGTTTCTCTTCTGTTTTTGACTTGATGATTTAAACAATCAAAGCCATGGTTAGATACGAGGGACATTGCACGGAGGCTGGTGACTGCAAGATGTGAAACGGTTCCTCCTTGACCTCTGAAAACAAAGCAGCGTTTGTAGGTTAGACAACATGACTTGTTTCTCTGTCCCATGCCCTGGTTTAAGCAGCCTGATAACACCAGCTGAGGACCAGTATTGAGGCTGAACAGCTCTGGAAAAATAATGCTAGGGTAAAAACTGCCAGTGAGTCAGCAGGAGATGGAGCCCAGGGGTGTTTACAGAACGCCAGTAAGCTGTGAGCAAGGAGAATTTAGAAATATGGGAATAATATTGACTCTGATGTGTAGATCCAGTGGTTTGTAGGTGTGCTGTGTCTGTATGCAAGGACAGCTTGATTTCATCTTCTTATTCTGAAAGTAAAGAGCATGATAGGTCTCCGTGAGGTCCGTGGCTCTGCGTGGCAGTTTCTGCAGAGATCGCTGTTAGCAAGTGGTGGATGGTGGGTGGAAATGGAGAGAAGCTGCAGTTGGTATTTCAGTTGCATTAGTAATACAGGTTTTGCTCATAAAGCGGTTTGATGGTGGGAACTTTTAAGTTGTTTTCTCTTCCCTGATTGTGGTTTATTCAGAAAGTGAGTTTGGGTAGCTGTGATTTATTATGACTATCATTAAAATCAGTCTTATTTTTCAGGATCATGAGAACCGCTTACATTGCAAAAGATATTTTTGGTAGTAAGCAGTGTAGCTTTTCCCCACTGCGAGCAAGAGGAATGCATTTTACTGTCCCAGCAAATCGTGCTTTACTCTTTGAAAAATGAAAGAGGGCTTTTTTTTTTAGTCTGAAAGTGTGTTTTTCACAGACAAAGCCAAACTGCCAGAATATCACCACCAAGACTTACTCAATACTGGGACCAGTGTTAAGATTAGATACTGGTTTGTCAACTTTATCCCAGCTCCTTTAATGTGGAGTTTTGAGTGATTGCCGTAACACTGGTTGTAGACCTACTTTAGCAAGTAAGAGATGAACAGATTTTAACTGGTTGTGACCATGATACATAAAATGAAGCTTAAATAACTGAAATGGATTTTTATCCACTTGGCTGTGGCTCTGTTAAAGCTTTGGAAAGAGCTGGCCGAAGGCTGTGGCCAAAAGTGGTGGTCCCTTTTGGAGGGACTGCCCTTCTCCCTGCCTGGCCACGTGCTGGTGCTCTGTTCAGAATGATTTCACATCCAGCTGAAAAAAAAAAAAAATCATACAGAAGAGATATTTGTTTCTGTAGAAATTATGATAGTGTGCAACACGACAGGAGTGAAGCGTTGCTGTTTCCTCTGAAACGGATTATAAAAAGGGTGGAGTTAGTTGCAGTTACTTTTATTGTGTTTTTACAAGTCGTACTGTTTTTTTTCCCCTTCGCTGTTTGTTCTTACTTGATTTTTGGGAGTATTCAGTTTTTGCTATTTAATTAGTAGGGAAAATATCCTCCTTTTTAGTCTTGCATCATGTATTAGATCCATGTTCTGACATGGTGGAGCTTGTGGACCCTTTTAAGTATAGCTACATTATTTATAAGGCATTAATCAGATTAATTTCGTAATAGTTTCCAAAACTGCTGATCCTGCCATTGTTTCTTAACTCAGAACTAACAAAAGCACAATTTTAATACCCTTTTAGTTGCTACAACATCCCTATTATCAGTTATATTTTTGTTAGAGGGTGCTTTCAAACAGTTGTTTAAAATCTTAAAATGATTGAGCAACACCTTAAAAGCATAGCACTAGCTACATATATGACTGATAAAATGACTATTTATCAAGCAAATCCCCCTCTTATTAAAATCATGTTTCTTTGTCAGTTAAAATTTGTAGGAGTTTTACCATTTCTGTATAATCCCAGTCACTGTGCCAACTAAATGTTTTCTAGCAGTGATGGTGAAGCTCACTCAAAAACATGTTTTGTTTGTGGAAAACTGTCCTTTGGTGATCCTGCTAGCATTTGTGATTGAAGTACTTAAAACACCGACGTGCAGCAGGGAACACTAAAATCTGAATTATTTGAATGTTGTTTTGTTACTGTTGAAGGAACCTGTGTTTGCACATCACTTCCTCAGTTTCAGTTTGCAAGGGGCCTCGTTTCTAAGATGCGTTAAGAGATTAACTATTTTTCTGGTATTTTGTTTGGTTGTGTTTTATAAAGTATTTTTCTGTTACCTGATGTTGAAATATGCCATGCAGGAAACTTCGTGACGTTACATAGCTTAGAACAGAAACTTTATCTAGTGATAGTGTTAAAAACAACAACAAAAAAAAAAAGCCTGAAAGTTAAGAAGAAAAGAAAGGTTAAGTCTGATTACCTGCATAGACAACCATATTGATTGAATTCTTTCTTAATTGCTGTTCGCCTCATCTTCAGTAGTGTTTTAAATACACCAACATACATGTATATATAATTACAAAAAAGCTATTACGATAAAAATCTAAAGGTCATCAACCAGATTTCTGAATTGATGTACCTGAAAAGTACATTATTTTCAATGATGATGCAAACTTATTCTTTCTGTACCAAAAAAGGATGATGGGGAACTGCTTGCCTGCAGCCGAAGAACAGACTTTTGCCCGTGTTAGGATCATTGTGATGTCAATTACATATTTTATATTTATAGAGCACTTCTGCTCATGGAGGATTCCCAGGTGCTACCACATGCATGTGAGAAGATTAATATATTATTTTTCATTTTGAAATTGGAGTGGGTCAGAAATAGTATGTGTGTCTTCTGTTAAATGAATGCTGTTCTCATAAAAAAGACTGACTGAGATAGAGGGGGTTGTAGGAGTTGCCTGGAGTTGTCATGTGAGGTTTTTCTCTGGACTGTGTATACTGGAATAATTTTCTTTCTGGGTGGGGGCTTCCATGGAGCAGTAACTCTGCTTCTGCTTTAACTTATTCTTGTAACTGATTAATGAGAGAATGAAAGTTTAAAAAGCACTCAGAACTCATTTAATTAATAGCTTATCTCCTTTTAGAAATTGTGTCTATATTCTACTTTTGAAGCACCAAATGAAACATCATTTTACAGTTCCATCATGTGTGGTTCCTAAATTAGGGTGGGTTTAATTGCTTTGAAGGAGCTCCACAAAAATATATGCAACTCAAAGGAAGTATTTTTTTCTGATTTTGGGGATAGACTCATTATGTCAGCAGCAGTTACTGATCTATTAGAGTTTGGTTTACGTGTAAGACCTACAATAGCAGTGCTGATCTCTTGTGGGCATGCAAGTTTTCAATGCTGTCTGTGAATAGCTGTTGAGTAGATGGTACTGGGGTTGGTTAAGATCTCGACCATCTGTTAGAAGGGATACTGCATTACACGTGGTTTGTTGTGGGGTTATTTTTTGCGTTTTTGGCTTCTAGAGTCTTGCTTTGAATCTTCCATGTGAATGAGTCTTCACTGTCTCTCCTTGGGAGCTAATTCATTGCCCAAAAGAGTTTTTGCGTGTTTCATTTTACATGGTCCAAAACCATTCAAGTTGCTTTGTGCAGTTAAAGATGTTCTTGTGAAAGTGTAGTTCTGTTATACTGGTAAGTAAAACATTTCTCTACGCACATGGAAAATGCATGTGTTAATATTTTGTAAAACAGTTTTTTGTTCTTCAGGATCAAAGACAGTATGTTAGCAAAAAGTTCAAATTAATGTCTTCCAACCTGCTAGTTAGTTTGTAGGTACGTATTCTTTCCTGCTTAATAGCTGTGAGCTACGTGTATCTCTCATGCTCATTTTAAGATCACAAAGCAGTTGTTGAGAGTTTGGCATTTAAAAGCATCTTGAATGTCTTTTTCGTAGAAGGAGAAAGCTGTTAAATTAGTTTTCTCCACAGCAGCATTAGCAGTACCACTGGAGGTGCTACAGAGGGTCCTGGAAATGCAGAAAACCCAATTAGCAAAAGGTCTTGGGAGAAAGGGGGGGGGAAGCAGGTAGTTCTGGGGGACTGTAATTAGGGCAGATTTTATAAATGTTTTTGTGTTCCTAAAAATGCCATCATGTATTATCTCAGTCAGTTATGACAATAACCAGCAGCAGGGGAGAGAGGAAGGGGAGAGAACTAATATACACACCAGTCATGTGGCCATTCCTCTTTTTAGGAGATGCGACGCGATGGGCAGCTTAACTAGAGCAGTAATAAATATCACAACTTCTGTTTCTTCTTCCTGCAAGTAAGAAGCTAGTAGGAAATTACAGCTTCATACAGGAAGCCTCTGAAAGGCATGATGTCCTCAGATTTTCATGTTAAATCATGCTCAGAATTTTATAGTTTGGAGCAAGTTCTGTGCCAGAATCCTAAATGCTTCATTGTGAAAGCAGCTTTTCAAAGTGAGAAAGAAACACGGTCCCAGGTTCATTATGAGACTGTTGCAAGGAATTGCATTGTTTTTATGGCTTCCTATGCTTTGGCTCAAAATGTAGAAATCAAACAAGAGATTCTGCTTCTTATTATACAGGTGCGTGAGTCAGCTTCTTGTTTAGTTTTTCAAAGCCTTTTCAATTGTGCAATAAAATCATGTTGAAATGCATTTTAGTACTAAACATGTTGTTTCTCTAAAAGCTTCACTTCACTTGTCTCTAGAATTATTCAATTTTCCATCCACATGATGACAATTATCTGCAGTAGGAGTTTATAGAGTGGCACCCAGATTTACCAAAGCACGACACAAGGTAAATTCTGACTATGCAGCTTAAGGTCAGATTGTGATAATGAAAACAAAAGTGACCAAAGGAGACCATTGTGCAAATATTGTTTTTCCTAATGCTGGTCCCAGGAGATACGAACGCTTACGGGAAAGGTCTAGATTAGAAGCAAAGGAAGATTAGATTCTTGCTGTTAGGATGCCTACAAACTCTACGAGGAAATGCACAATCCATGCTCGAGTGGAAAAACATGTTTTATGTAGTGTATAAGATTTTATTTTTTTTCTTCTTCTATTTTACAAAAACAAGAACTTTAAAATAGACCTTGTGGTTTTAAAAAGACAACTTTCTTTTTACTCTGAGCGGAGTATTCTAGAAAGTGTACCAGTCTGTAAATTGAGCTATTAGTCTTGATTTTCCTCTTGTATGACTGAAGCAATTGTTTCAACTTTAATTCAGGTTTATTAAATGTAGAAAGTATGAAATATCAAAGAAAGGTGAAGCTTCCCACTCCTTAATGATCTTGCTTCCTGCCAAAAGTGCATATTCTTCCACTGCATCTTCCCTGTACTCGACTACAGGTTCAAGTTCAAATTATCTGTTGCTTAGCTGAGAGCAAATAAGTTCAGGGAGTTTTTCCTGCCAGACTCAAAACATTAATGCTTTCAAAACAAATAAATTCATTTTTCTTCCAATTAAAGAAAGAAGTCATTTCATTTTGGAAACACCAATATAGTGAGTTAGTAGTTGTTTGAGCAAGGCACGAGAAATTGCAACCCTATCATCATGGTAATGAATTTTAGGATATAGAGCCTTCCTCCAAGCAGTGTGATATGCTTTAAAAGGAGCATTTGGGAGAAAATAAATGAGCTTCATATTGCACTTGAGGAATTAACTTTCATTTTAGTGTCGGAAATTGGAAACACCAATATAGTGAGTTAGTAGTAATCAAGTAGAGAAAACAGGACATGACTCCATACCTAGATGTTCAAGCATTACAGTTTCTGTGGAAGGAAGAAAGTTAAATTTATATTTCTGTTGGACTTTCCACAAAGCTTATTAGCAAAGTGCATTAAGGAATTGTCTCTTTACAAGTTTTGGGCTGCTTGTTTTAGTGCTGATAGAGGATGATCTGCTTAGGGATGTTAAGTGTATACAGAAGATGTGGCTTTGGTATGGAGCAGAGGGGGAATGAGCACTTTGAATTAACCATGTGTGTTAAATGGACACTTACCTAGTGCTTTATTTTTTAGAGAAAAGCTGGGCTGGCCAGAAGCTCAGGAGGTTAGCTGCCCAGAGTCAAGCTCAGCTCTACCTGACAGATGTTTGTTTAACCTCCTTTGAATTCCCCATGTTGATGGAGGGTCACAGACAGTTGTTCCTGGTGCTTTTAAGTCTCTTCCATTACCAATTAGCCTTGATGTTCAGCCTTAATGATGCTGTATTTTAAGTTCATTTTCCATATTCTGTCTACAACATGGAGAACAGATTACCGTCTGCCTCTTTATAGCAATGTTTTACATTTTTAAATACCATCTTCCGCATCATCGTCTCTTTCTTAAACCAGGAATTATTTTATTCATTTTAAGCAGTGATTATCTGGAAGAGCCCCATGCCTGATTTTCCAGTTCCTTCTTCATTGCAGATCTGCCTCTGTCACTTCCTTGCCTGGCTTGTGCTTATGCTTTAGCAGGGACGCTGGTTTCATTAGAGAAGTGATTCCTCAACAGGCTGAACTGCCCTCATGGCTTCTCTTTCCTACAGATGATGTTTCCTGGGTCTCTGATAGTTTCCACTGCTTTGGACATTCTCAAATTGAGCGATGTAGTTTTTGAAATGCAATACTCAAAGCCAGCATTCCTTCTCGAGCACGGTCTTTTACATTAAACATATTTCAGTTGAATCTTGGGGCTTGGGGTTTTTTTTTCTCCCCAGTTAATTTTCAGTTTGTAAAGTTCACTTTGAATTGTAATCCTGTCGTCTGTCATTGTTTCTGTTTGTACCAGGTTCCTGTGCTTTGCAGTTTAACTAAATTTATCCTCTCTTTCACAAGGTTTTTGGTGACAGTTGAGTAGGGCCAGATCCAGGTCAGACACTGGAGGAACCTCTCTCTAAATGCCATCTGGTTTAAGAAGCAGCTGCTGATAACTTCTCTCTGGATGCTGATGTCTAACCTAGATAGGTGGATGTGGACCAGGTTTCCTTAGCTAGTTTAAGACTGTGCCAGGGAGACTCTTGAAGCCTTCCTCAGTTCAAACTGTGACATTTCTGCTTTTTCCTCAGTCCTTTAAGCTCCTTAGCGTCTCAAAGAAAGAAACCGGGTTGCTTTTTTTTGTGACCATTTAGAGCTAGCTATTAGTTTTCTTCTAGGTGCTTACAAGAAGGTGTTTTTTTGGTTTAGAGTTTTTCTTGATTGCCACGCCCTCTTTTGCTCCTCTTTCTGCCACTCTAAAAATGTGCTGTGCGTTTGGCCTTTTTAGGTCCTTTTTAAGGTAACAGCTAATGTCTTGGATTGCCACACCCTCTTCTGCAACTTTTCTTTCTGCCACTTTAAAAATGTGCTGTGCGTTTGGCCTTTTTAGGTCCTTTTTAAGGTAACAGCTAATGTCTTGGATTATTTGTCAGTTTTTTTTACCATACAAAACAGAAAAGTTTATGAAGCCAAGCCAATCTGAAAATACCTAAACCCTTTAATTGACATCTTTGTAATCTGTTCCAGGTAAAGTTTTGAAACCTCCTCTCTTTTCTCCTCATGTTAGCCATCTGCTGGCAGGTCTTCTAATAAAAGCCAGTATAAAAAGACATCCCATGTGCTCTTGCTGATTTCCTTTTACCACCATATGGTAAGCCAGCAGTCCCTTTGGTTGTCAATCCACTGTTCCTTTATTTATAAAATTTAGTTCTTGCTGCTTATTGGATTTCTTGCTAGTTTTCTCCTATTCTGTGTTGGAGCATTTCTGATTTTATTTTTAAATGTTTGTGCTGTACGTTTATACTTGTCTTTGGCAGTCTCACCCAGATCTTTCATCCCTCAGGCTTTCTTCTTTCATTTGGGGCCAGCAAAGAGCTTGTGCTTTAGCCATCAGGCCCTTTTCACACCCCTCCTCTTCTTCAGGCGGGATTTGGACCTGTGTCCTTAGTTGCAGTTATTTAAGATTCTGCCAAGCTCTTCTTAACTTCTTTTCCCCCTAGGTTTGTGTCCTCTCTTACTTAATAAACCAGTAATGTGAATTTGTTACTCTGTTGTCTTGAATTGTGTGTAGCTCACAAAACCCTCTCCTGTACCTAATCTTCCTCATTTGGAGTTGAGAAAAGATTGCCACTGCAAAAGCTCCTATATTTTGTTTTCTGCTTTTGGTCATGATCAGAGGCTTTTAGCCAGTTTGTCTCCTACAGGTGTCTTACTCTTGCAGTAAATGTGTTGAATCCTTGATGTTTGAAACAATCCTTCCTTTTTCTTGGCCCCTTTTCTCTCTGCCTCCATCTCACCGTGCATTTTGCACAAGGTGTCCTCCTCTTCCAGCAGAATCCCAGGGCGCTCTGCTCAGCGTTCTGCTCAAGTGCATGCTATGAAAGCTGAAAGCAGCAGTAACGAGGTGTGACACAAGTTGATTGCCCTGATTTTTACTCCTTAAAAAATGTGCAGAGTCAAGTCTGTGGTGGTTCCACTGACACTGTGATTGAATTTACTGAATTCACTGATGTAAATACATACTGACTGTACGTATTGGAGACCTAGTTGGAGTATGTATGTATATGCATTTATTCAGAAGCTCGTTGATCATAATTGATGAAGACAAGGGGTGGGAGGGCAGAATTGATAACTTTCTGGGGGATGCTAGCAATAGATACTGTAAAGAAATTAAGTATCTTATTAAACTTGGTTAACTAGGCATGCTGACAAGTCCAGAAATAGCATTTGCTGCTTGATGCTTACGGTAAGGGTGCCGTTAGGAGGCACCTTCATAAGAAATTTGATAAATGGTATCAAGTATCCCAAAGCCTGGAGTAGTTATCTAGAAGAAAATCCCAGCGCTTGGGCAGTACATAGCTGTCATTTCTCCCTGTGATAGTACCACAGCAGTTTCTTGGATTAGAGTACTCTGCTTTAACCCTGTGGCTGAGTTCCATGCTTAACTTTGATTGATGAGCCTGAGGATAATTGTTACTTTCCCTCAGTAGCCCAATTTCTGACCATTTGTGAATGTAGTAGGGAAGGTAGCTAAACAGGTTATCTTCTGCCACTGCTGCTGCGCAGTTGTTTTGGAAGGCAGACGGTGTTGAGGTTGGTGGAAGAACCGGGCTACGAGAGTGAGTCTGGCCATCAACCACAAACGAGAGTATTGCTGGAAATCCGTCCTCACCAGAACTCTGTCCTGCCATGGTTGGCTTGGGAGCAGTGAAAAACAAGAGGCAGGGATTTGGAAGGCAGCTCTCCATTGTAAGGAAGGCTTAGCTCCAGGCATGGTCGATTGAGTCAGACTTTACGCCAGGAGTTAGAAATAGAAGAGGGTAGTTAAAACTGGAAGCAGAAGGAGGAGGTGGGAGCCATTTGCCAGATGACAGAAAAAGGATGAGATTAAATGGTAACTTAGTAAGGGTTGGTAGAAGTGAATGAAGACAGTGGAATATGTGCTGAAGTTAACATCAGACATGAATTTGGGGGTATATCAGCAGACATGAAAACTATATATACCATGCGTTGTAATGCTTCGATTCTGACTTTACACTCCTGGTTCCATCTTCATAAATAGGAGAAGGATGCTTTACGTTAACCACAGTGGCAATTGTATTTTAATCATGCTGGTCTTTTCTTAATGTTGGCATGATGGTTTTTATTGTACATGAAATTGTAAGAAATTGTACGGAAATGTTGCATTAAGTAGATGAGCAGCCCTTAGAGTCTGGATTCACTAACACTTGCATAATTGTCCATTACTACTTCTTAGGAACAGCTCTCCTGCTCTTACAGTTGCCAGCATGGGGTCCTTAAGAACACCATTTTGGGTGGAAGGAAACACAGTTGTAATCAAAACAATTATTACCATCACATTCATTTAAATGCAGAAGGAGAAACTAATGTGTGCTCCAAAGGGATGTAAAAAATTTACAAGTAATTCTGGTTTTGAGGTTAGGTTTCTGATGTCCATGGGGAAAAAGTTAATTTCTTACCTTTCACTTTCAAGTGAATATTTTTGTATTCATTTCTCACTCTGCATTTAAATGAATGTGATAGTAATCATTGTTTTGATTACAGTTGTGCTTCCTTTCCCCTATAATGGTGTTCTTGAGTACCCCATGCTGCTAGTACTAAGAGCAGGGGAGCTATTCTTAAGGAGGAATAATGGACAATTATGTGAACATTAATAGTGAATCTATGGACTTCTTAGGACTTCTCAGTTCTTCTCTGCTTCTTTTTGTCTTTCTCGAGGATGTGGGGAAAGTCCCTAATAGTCTTATCTAATCATACAAAGTTAAAATTTGCAGTTCTCAATCAAGCCCTTGCTAACAGCAATTGGAGATCTGCCTTGATGTGTCGCACAAAAGAATTACAAACAGATCTCTGCAGTCGCTGTCCCAGTCAGTCAGACTTCAGTATTTTTGTGTGTAATTCTTAAATACCAAACTGCAGAAATACTCTATAACTGTCAACATAAATACAGACTTTTTTGCCATTAGTAATGGGTGATGACATGCTGTATGAAGAACACATTCCCTGTCTCTGCCATTCTTTCTTTCTCCCACTCTCCATCCACCCACTCCTTTAACATTATTACTATTGTTATTATTTTTTGTAGCAGATGTAATATCTGGGAGCAGGGGATTAAAAGAATAATTCCATTTGGCAACAGGCAGGCAGCATCAGTACTGGAATCTTTTTTGTCCTTTAGTGATATTAATGTCGGTAGAATATAATCAGGAGGTAGCTGGTTGACTGCAAACTTGCATATAAATAGAGAGGGGGTTATTTGGTCAGTATTGTTTCTTAAAATGTTTAAGTATATAGGAGTAATAACACTGCAGAAATATTCTATACCTATGTTTTTAAATGCTTTTAATTCTAATTTTTATTTTAAAACAAAAGATACTAGAAATATAATGCGTTTTATTTAGAATTATGGTGCTAGTTGGGGTGGCTGTCAGTACAAAGGCTAATGCTATTTATTAAGGTCCTGGTTTTATTTAATAGCCAGATGAATGGAACAGTTAATAAAAGAAATATTGCTTTATTCCCTGACATTTATGTCCTTGGTTTCCAATAAAGAATTGAAATTATGAATAGTTGATGGTTTAAATTGATGTTTTATGTTGAACGCTAGCTATAATTTCCCCTCTGAGGATTGTAATACCGAGAAACAGATGGTTTTTCACAGTAACAAATTGCTGTGTGTGTACTGTATATAGAGCCGGCTTTCAGATCCTTTCACCTTCAGCGCCGCGCAGTCACTGCGTCAGACCAGAGCGAACGGCAGCGAGCGCGAAGGAGCGCCTCTGCGAACCGCCTTCCTGACTCTTCACAAGACAAAGTAAATGCCATAGGAAACACGACCTGTTTTTTCAGGTGCGATCGAGATACGAAAGCTGCAGCTGAAATGGCTCTATTGAAACCTGGTATGAACAACTAAGTAGTATAAACAACGGAGTTCTTGGCTATTCACTGGGTTGAAAATACATGCTGAGTCTCATGTGTTTCAGTGTGCTCTGGCAGCCTGGGCTGCCTTTTATGATGCTGTTGGAGATGGAAGTTTTGGAAAACTAAAAAGAGTAGTAGTGGTGGGGAAAGGAACAAGTAAGTTTGAAGTTAAACAGGCAACTTGAGCCCAGGCCCAGTGGTTTCTTTGTGGTAGTTTCATACTGAAGTTCTGAATGCATCCAGTTCGCAGTATCTTGAGGTTTTATTGACGTTTGGTGTAAAGTAAATGAGCACTAAATGCTCTTGTTTATGCATTTTTAAACTGTTCTTCAATAATTGTTACTGTGGGCAAGTGGTGTGAGATGATTAGTGGAGAGTTTGGCAATCCACATTAAAAATACACTTTTTATAAGCTAATTATCTAGGGAAATGGTTAGTAATTATCACTTTTAAATGTTCTCTTCTAAGATTTACATGTAATAGTTGGGGTAAGAGTCTCTTTAAGCTCCATTTAAAAGGAGAAGGAAGAAAATATGGGGGGTAAAAGGATATGAGCAAAGCCAGAGATCACGACCAGGTCTGTGTTCCCTCACAACTTGTGGGTGTGATGCTGTTGTTGGACTCCAAAGTGCTGCTGTGGTAGAGTAGCTGCTATTGGTAAAATGGGTGTTTCGCTTTTCATAAATACTTCTATGATAAATCATGTTATTGACATGCATTTAACATTCACAGGCTTCAACTTGAAAACAGCAGCTATTGCATAAGAGACATTAATTGTTCAAAATGGAATTGCGTAGATCAAAGGATTACATTTTTAGTACTAATTTTCAAAAGAACTCTTATTCTAAGAAGTGATAAATTGCTTTCAAAATCCTTTTGTCCTTGTGAGCCTGAGATCACTATGTACTAAATCTCAGTGGCCTAAGAGTTTTATATGTCTTACAAGATTTGGACGTGAATGTGATTATTGCATACCTTGATTGTAAACCAACAGTAAAATATAAATTTTATAAAGAAATGAGGTTGCTGGAATGAAATGCCATGTTACTAATCAGAGTTGGTTAACTAAATGTTATTCACCTTGATTTTTCTGGTTGTTCTGGCTAATGGTTTGTATTCAAAATAGTGAAGAAATGCATCAGAACTCCTGCCCTTTACTGTTTTCCCCTTTTGCCTTAATGTCAGGAAATGGCACATAACTGTAATTTGTCAGGCTCTGCACTATTGCTAACAGAGATAAAGCACTAAGAACACCCAGAGTCCGGAGCTGGAACTAAGTATGGCCATTGACGAAGACAGCAAAGGTCAGAAAAGGTTAAGATTGTTGGGAAAGCCATTTCACATATATCAACTGTGGTGTTTAATAAGTTACCTGGAACCAGTTTCTAGCAGTTTGCAATATGGAGCTTAAGCAGGAAAATTCAACAGAAATCCTATCTCAAGTAACTGTAGCGTGGATTACAGTTTAAAAGAGAGCTTGCTGGGACCAGCTTTATAAAGCTTGTGTAATGAGAAAGTTACAGTCAGAATTATGTAGAAGTGGTCTTTTTGACAATAGTTTCTTAAGTATCACTTGATTAAAAAATACAAAACACGATCATCATTAATTTTCTAGTACAAAAGAGTGGTTAGGTGAAGTTTTTTACCTAAGCAGCAATAGAGGTGGGATCAACCCACAGGTGAAGAAGAGCCCACAGTGTTTTGAAATACGTGCTGAGGGACATTAATCAGCTTTATTTACTAGCTCTTGCCCTGAGAAATATTGTGCTAGTGCAGCTAGGTGTAACTTCCAGGTGAGGGAAAAGTGGGAGAGAAGGTGGAGGGAGGATTAGGAGATCCCTACCTGCAGACAAAACAAAAGTAACTTGCACTTGTGTGTGAACTGTCTGTTAAGGGCAGCTTTGGTTCCTTGAAATTCACGTAAATTACATGAAAAAATAAACAGATATTTTCAGTAATGTGAAGTGCTAAAATAAGCCTGGTATCTTCCAACCATGCTCTCCCACTTTGTACATTTTTTTAATTACTATTATTCCTTCTTCCTCTTTTTGGCCTGGAAATTTTGTCCAGGCAGAATTTGAGAAGGTTGGCTCTCTGCCCAGGATTTCTGACTGTCTGGTGCCCTGGTCTGAACAGGAAATCCCAGGCAAAGCCCAGCCGCGCATGTGCAGATCAGCTCAACAGCGCATGCACCGTGAGCCTAAAACGTTTTGTCCCTGACGGAAATCTTGTGTACGCGCTGCGAAGTAGTTCTAGCGTGAACAGGAGTCTCAGATGGGCTCTTTAACACAGAGGCTCCCTGCATGCTCTCAAACTGTGTCTGCAGCACATGTGCAGTAGGTCCAGCTTCCCTCCTGGCAGCTGCCCCAAGCAGTGCGTGTGAACAGAAAATTGCGAACAGAAATATAATGTTCCTGGCAATGTTTATTTTTTCAATTCACATAGTCATTTTGTAGGTCTCTGGATGAACAGTAACATTTTAAGTTAGTGCTTCCTTGTGACTTGAACAGCGATGGGTATGTCAGCTCTTAAGAGCTGGTTGAATGGAGAATTTTGATAAGAGATTTCTTAATCCTCTGCCTTTTGGTTCAAAACCACTCCATATCTTAAAGATTAAATTTGGTAACTTTCATAAGTCATTTGTGGCATGTGTCGGACAGCAATAACCACTTATTTTAAAGTGGTTAATAAACCAGTACTCTCTTTTTCTCCTAGTAATTACATCTGTTGATGATTTGTTTACTTAGGAAAAAGCACAACTAGTAACAAGTGAACATGTCTTTGATTTGCAGGTTATCCTTCCCCCAAAAGTCTGAGGTATCTTTGGCTCATGCTGGAGAAACTCTTGTTGGCACAGCTCATACAGGGGAGACTGAACAAAACATGCTAAGCCGCACGTTTGTACATAATAAATTGGAGGTATTAGGCAGCCATACGTTGTAAAGAAAGCAGTACCCTGAATTTCCACCTCCTAATCCACTTGTCTTTTTAGTACATGTATGCACGCAACATTATTATAGTACTTTTTAATAAATGGAATAGTAGACTTAGTGTTACGTATAGCAGATTATCATCTTCAGTGATTGTGTGTGCACAGCTTGTGTTATCAGAAGATTAAATTAATCTTAAGGAGACTCTGCTTCACAGTGAGATTTGGTTTTCCTCTGCAAAGATGCTGCTTCAATTCCTGAGGCATTGCATTGCACTGCAAACAATGTTTGGCAGTACGAAAGCCAAAAGGAGAAAAGTTTTGAACCAGCTTACCTGTCTTGTCAAATCGCTCACCTTGACTGAGTAGAAAGGGCCCTATCACTTCTAACATATGGGGGGAATTATGGGCAGATTAAATGCTTCCTCCTTGACTTAATGCAGTGGAGCTCTGCATATAGAGCGAGCTGCAGGCTTGGTGACGATGTCGGCGCTGTACGTACGCCTCGCAGGCTTTGCAGCGACTGCTAATGACACAACCTCAGCCTCTTGTAGGAAGTGCTGCTCAAAGCTACTCCCTGTTTATTCATCTATTTTAGAAACCTTGGCACAAGGGACCATGAAAACTATCACCTTACATAAATCCTCATAAGCTATTCATGTTACTAGACAACTTCGCTCATGCTATTCGATTCACAATCCTCTACTCCTTGAGTTCTTTCACATATTAACGAGTTTGATCACTGCTCCATATAAATGAGGCATAATCTGAAGCTGTCAGACCTCAACTGTGTCTTGAACATACACTAAGTGAATTTATTCAAATTTCTCTTTAAAGCTAGGAATATTTATAATAAAACTTGTCAGAGCTTCAGTTAACAGTTTACATTGGAAGTATTTTTGGTTGTGAAATACAAAAACAAGTCCAAAAAAGACTTTGTGAGCTGATATTATTATATTTGCCTTGCATATGGAAAACTCATGTTGTGATTTCAACAACAAATGAGAAAATTGTCAAAGTTCTATGAAAATTAATTAAGCTCAAACTTCTGTGAAAATTAAGCTCAAACCCTTATGAAAATTAATTAAGCTCAAATGAAAATGCGTTAAAACACTTCACAAATTTATACTAATGTGACTTAATAACAATCACAATAAAAGAGCAACAGTCTCTGTTAGGAATGCTTTTAATTTTGGTTGTGCTGCCTCTTCTGTCAGAGACTGAAATTGGATATATATTGAAGTGCAAACAGTAGACTTGGGGTTTTTTTTTATCCTGTGATGTTCCTAGTGAAGTATGCTGCGTAAAAGTGTCTCCTGGCTCTCGTAAGCAGCAGACTCTCCTATTTTCTCTTTGAATGCTATTTGGTTTAGAACCTTTCCCTCAGCCTACATTTGTCTGTTTGCTTATAACCTGTCTGATACGAGACTGTATCTTTGTTGGGGCAAAGGCCAGCAGGGAAAGAACTGGATTTTTGTTTGTCTTACTGTAATACAATGTATAAAATTCAGGAATATGCTTTCTACCGTTGAGTGAAAGAAGCGCAGAAATAAACAATATATAAAGATTGTTACATGACTTAAAAAACTGTATTCGTAACTTCAAAGATGCAAGAAAGGCTGGCTGTAATAAGGAACCATCAAAAGGAACAATAATAGGAGCAAGCTATGTCTTTTTTTAGCTACTAGGATAATATTTTGGAACTGAATGAAGGCTATAGCTTATGAATCTCATTTCCCTCCTTAGCTATATCAAATGCAGGAGATGAGTTTATCTCGCACGCCTGTGTTGCCACATTAAGAAAATTTAAACCAAAATGAGGCGTTATGGAACTTGTATGAGGAGTTTCTGTAGTGTCTAAGTTCGTTGTTGAAAGGGAGAGGTCTGATTATGCATAGCTTGGCCAGACTGCCCTGACCATCCTCGAATTTTGGCCTGTAGTCTAATGGCAAAAATGATACAGTTTAGCCCCTAAATTCAAAACATTATCTTACCCAGTTGAAAACATTATCTTTGTCTAGTCCTGTGTCCAAGGCTATGCAGACACTTTAAACATAAGTTGAATCAAATGTGTGGAAGATTTCCTTAGCAGTCTTGATGTGAACAGGAAATTGATCCTCCAGCGCAAATGTCCAGAGTGCCAAAAGCTCATTCTTCAGAGAGATAATCAGGCACAAAATGTTGCAATTTAATCAGTTCAGTTTCAGTTCAGTATTTACATTCAGTTCAGTTTTAAATAAGCATTTAATTAGTTCTTAAATCTTACTTGAAAGCCTTTATGTTGGACCTCATAGATAATGAATGATGCCTGTGATTTTTGTTTTGTTATTGAAAAGTGAAACCAGATGCAGATTTGCCATCCAAGTTCAGATTCTAGCTGTCTGGAAGCCGTGGAAGATAGGCATTTTTGTCATTTTGGAAATATCTTGTATGCTGCACTAAAACTGGCCATTGCATTATGGAAGGATGTTGATTCCACACAATGTTTGAGTTCCTGGAACAAAATTCAAACACATAAAGCTGCAGAATTGGATTCCTCTGTTCAAAAACAGGGGAAGAAAAAAAGATATTAGTTTGTGGTTAATTTAAGAACTCCCAAAGTTGTCATTGCAATATAGCTATATTTGTTTCCTTATTAATTACATGCTTGTGCTATTTAAGCCTCCTTTCTGTCCTTCGGGACCAAATTCTTGTCCTGGGTGAGAAACCAAACTCCCTTTTGTGTTGGGAATCATCATGTGATTTGAGGCAAGGATTATGCCCCAGCCATTCCTGAGTCATTAAATGGGGTTTGCCAGTGAATTGTCTTCAAACTCCATGGGTTCCCTGCAGGGCCCCTAGACTTGACCCAGTCTTGCTGCTGCTCCCAACTGCTGCAGCTTTTTTTTTTTTTTTCCCACTTGTTCAAGGTTTGTGCAGTGTTGAAGAACTACTAGAAGCCATATCTTCTGTGATGGCTATATAAGAAATATCCATTTCAGATTTACTTGTTAAAGCTGCTGTGTCTTACTGCTTTTGCCTCTTGGGACAATCTGTTAAAGATCCTCCCTGAGGGGATGCAGAGGGAAAATCCTACTGTGTTTGTGATGCATTTAATCCCCAGTCTGTCTATACACTGAAATAAATAGAGTATTCACCTTTCCGTTCATGGATTCCTTTCAAATACGATTACAGCATCACCTGTGGCATCCTGATTCATCAAGATGTGTACTAAGCACTTCTGAATCTTATTGACCGCTTGTTTTAGAGGATGATAAATCCCTGTTCTCCCAGAGCAAATGGATTTAACAGAGCAGATTTTTTTTCTTTGATTTATGTTTGCCATGACCAGAAAGCAGGATTTCAGCATGCAGTAGACAGTGCTTCACAATTACAGAATCTGAGGCGGGCAGTGTCTGTTTTGCTGCTGTATGACAAATTGTGTAAGAAGTGATGGTTTATGATATGTTCATGTAGAACCAGAACATTTGTTGCAATCGTTGCTTCAAGATTAAACTTTCTTGAAACCTAGCTTTGAATTTAGAGGATGCCTCTGTATAGACGTCAGCTCAATAACTTACTGGTTAGAGAATGAAAAGAGGCAAATAGAGCCCTGTGTATTAGACTTGAAAGCAAAGATGAGATGTTTTTAATCTGTGTAGTCTTTAAAAAGTGAAGGTAGTGTGTATTGTACAGTGTTTGGAAGATTACTGTGGACATTTGAAAATTATTTTTATCCCTCATTCTGTGACATCACAAGGGCATAAAAAGCAACCCTAATTGCACTTTACCAAGCCATGATATTAGTGCACAACAGCTGAAAAAATTAAAGAATAACATGCTAAATTGTGACTGTATGGTAAAATTAGATAGAACAGAATAACCAAAATCAGATTTTGGCTGATGGAATGGGTATGTGGTGACAACCCCATGTTTGTGTATTGTCAGAATAAACAAATATCTGAGTTGCAAGTATCAATGATGATGAGTGCCACTATATTTCGTTGATCATACGATTAAGTGGCTTGTGCAAGATGGTATCTCCAGCTGCTGCTTACTCTTGATGTCATGTTTGTACGACTTGAAAGGGGTGCCATGCACAATTATATCTGTGGGGTATCTGGGCCTGTCACCTATCTACCCATGTCATCATTTGTAGTTATAGCCATGGGATATCGTCCAGAAAAGCTGTGTTTATTTATTGTCATCATTATCTTAGAACAATACTTGTCTAAATAATTAAAGCCTAGAAGAGCAACATCTCACCTGAAAACTTTGTGTCAGTAGGGCTTTAAAATTGCTTGAATATGAAGAGGATGTTACACAAAATAGATGGATTCTGACAGCCTAAGGATAGGAATTGACGTTTTTCAGAACATATGGCATTGATAATTTATAGACAGCTTTAAAAATTAAATTTTATATAGAAGCCAGCTTAAAAATGAAGTGTTGTCAATGTTCTAAGTGCATTAGGTACATTAAGCGAAAATGTATGCTTCACTCTATGGTATTCAAATACTTCAGAAGTCAGGAGCAACTATGTCATTTGAAAGTCTGGTTGTGTTCACTATTGAAGGCTCATATGAGTCTGCTGGATTACAAATAATGTAGTTGTGCTTCTAGGACGTGTTTTGAAAATAGTAATTATTTCTTACACTTCTGATTGAAATGTGAAAGTGAAGTGTGTGATTCTTGGAGAAAAAGATGTTTTTACATCTAAAAATATTAGCTTAGCTTTCTGTTTTAGTAAGCTGTAGAAACTTCATATTGGATGTCTTCCTCATTTTAAAAACAGCTTGACAGTCCATTCAGAAAGCAGAAGGCATCTGCTCTCCATGCACTGGACAGTAATACAGAGCTGGGATAATTTTTGAAATCTTTCTGGTGCTTTTGTGGAATCAGGATTTCTTTCTTTTTTTTTTTTTTAATATGCTTTTTGTTACACTGATCCATCTGAAATTAAGTAGGGGTTAATACACACTTTGCTAAGTAAGAAAAATAACAAAAATCCTCGACGCTCAGCCCAGGAAGATGGGAATTCTGAGATAATATTCAGTGTGTTCAAAGGGACAATGCTGTCTCTTGTTGTCGCTGTCTATATTTAGCTACCATGCTCATATGCAACTTAAAATACCTAGAATAGCAAGAACAAATTTTTTTCCCCTTCATTTGAAGTGGTACAATGTAGGGTTGTTAATTTTGGCTTATCACAGCTGACACTTGAGTAGGGGGAGAAAAGAAATAGTGGTTTGAAGCTTTAACTCTGTCCACATGTGCCCCTTGCGAGGAGCCCTCTTGACTCCTCTGAAACTTTCTTGGCTGTCTTAAATTACATGCCTACCATTTTGGAGAAGTTCGCAGGTCATTTAGTTGATTTAAAATACATTGTTGTTTGTGCAGCTGATAAGGGGCAAAAAAGCTCTTAGTTAACAGACCTCTTTCAGAAAAAGTTGTTAATAATTCTAGCTTCCTACTTGCATCAACTGAAATTCTTCTGATTAGTTAACGTAAACAGTATGATTTATATTTTAATACTCCAGTTTACATGAAAATGAGCAATAATTTTCACACTTTTCAGGAGTGTTTCATGCTGTTGCAACATAAGTTTTTGTATTTTACGCAGTTATGGAAAAGATAATGAAATATTTCTGTCTGACACTCTGGCAAATATTTATGTTTTATGAACATATTACACACTTCAGTGTGCTGGTTTTTAATGGGTAATGCTCCAGAGTGTCAATTAGAGCTGTCAAAAAAATTGAGCAGAAAAATGGAAGAGAGGAAAGTCCTTGAGGAAATACTGGCTAAGTTGTTTATGGGGGAATAACCTTGTCTGGTTTGGATCCCACTAATGGCTTACTTATCTAAAAAGTGAGCTTGTGATCAAAAGGAGGGTGCTTAACACGAGAGGATTTGGGGGGATAGGGAACAGAAGGGTTGTGCTGAGTTGCCAGGCTTGCCTGAGAAGTCCCTGCTCTGTCTGGGAGGCTGGCAGGAAGGTCGGAAGGCGAGCTGGCGGCTGCAGGGAGTAAACAGTGCCCGCTGCACAGCACTGGGAGTTCATCGGGTGGACGAGAAGGAAGAAGAGACAAAAAAATCAGGGGTGTAGGGTGGTTGGAAAAAAGCAGATTGCAATCCAGACAGCCAGTCTGTGGAGTCATCTCGCTCACCTGTGCTGCATCTTGAACTTGACCAACGAAGAGTTCTTGTCATGGAGTCCTTCCCTGTATTCTGCGCTGTTAAAAAGCCACATGGAATATAACTGAATGGTACCTTTTCTCTTCCATTAGGAGCCAACAGTTCTTTATGCTTCCATTATCTGACAATGGCAATGAAGCATTTCCCTGTTCTTACAAAAACTTTGAGAGCAGCATGAAAAATAGCGCATCAGACACCCATGTCTGCTTTGCTGCATCTGTGGCATGAGGGAATTACCTCAGTCCTCATATCCAATGGACCGTTCCAGCCACCAAGGTGGTAGCTTCACCCCAGCATTGTCAAGCAGGAAAGCTGCTGGAGGTGACCAGTGCTAAGGGGGTTTCTGAGGAGGGGAGAGAGGTCTGGGTGGGCGGAGGAGGTGGCCTGTCTTTCAGAGAATCACAAAAGCCAGAGGCTGGTTTACACTCAAAAGCTGTGTGGAAATGAATGTCGGTTAGCGGCGGGAGGGGATGTGGAGTTTCGGCTGTTTACCAGTTTACTATACACAAGAATACGGGTGCAGTTACAATAATGTAAAGATGTTTTATTTCTTTTCCCAGATGGGACGTGCTATTCTAACTTGCAGTGACATCCAGAGTGATGAAATTCCACTGTGTTAATAGTGTTAGAATAAAATAGCACCATTTCCTCATTTGAAAGTTAGCTGACTGTTTTTAGCCCTCTACTTACATGTGATGTGGTGAAGACATTTTATAAACATCTGTTACAAAGAAGGTGTGGGAGCAGGGCAGGCTCCGAGCTCTCTCTTCAGCTGACTGCCTGCATGAGGTGAGGCGATGGTGCGGGACGGCCTGGGCTGGAGACTGATCCTGTGCCACTGCCGCCTGCCTCACAAAAAAATAAAGATGGTTATTCCGATTAATCTAACAGCTGGAAGAGCCTGAAAGATGCCCAGTGCTGAGTGGCATCAGGAGCTCCCAAAGCAAGCTGGGCGGGCATCGCCGTGTACGGTGTGGGACAGGCCGGGAGCTCGCAGCGTCTGACTGGGCCCAGGGCTGTGTGGCGGGAAGGAGAGCTGCCGCAGGGCTGCCCGAGCTCCCGACCCCGGCTTCTCCTGAAAAATTACCTTCCTCTCATCTCAGTCTCACACGGAGTCAATTTCATTTTCCTGTCTTTTCGTGTGCAAGTGGTTTACCAAAGGCTTGATCACGCCCAGCCTTTTCTGTGGGTTGTCCGGTGTCTGTGTTCTATAGTAGGAAGAGAGTCTTCTCTGGATGCGCAGGTAACTGACAAAAACACAGCTTCCTTACGTTATTGGGAGCCTTCTTTTAAAATAGAGAAAATATACTAATGCATGCCTTTTTCTTAAGTCTTAGTAAGGTGAAAATTAAAAACCCATTTAAAAAATTAACTATTGCGTCTTTTTATAAGCATAAATGATCAGGATCCAATAAGTATAAGTTGTAAAGTCACTAAGTTGCTCAGTCAGTACTGATTTTGAGAGTCCATGATGTCACTTGCCCTCTTTGCCTTTTTTTTTTTTTTTTTTTTACCCTCCCTAAGGATGGTTTTCAGTGTTTGTCTGCCCTGGCTAAGAAAGAGATCAGTGGTTCAGAAATGTCAGCGTTTATAAGGCTGTAATCAGTTGGGAAAACTTGATACGCTTTGGGTCTTCAGAGCGCTTATTCAAATATTGCATTTCCAAATACAGTGTTCCTTTAGAAATTTAAAATAACATGTTCTAACTGCATGGTGTTAATAAGCAGCTGGGTAAGATACAATCTCCTCTGAACAGTAGCTTTTTCTTTAACTTCTGTTATCTGCGTCACCTGAGACCATTTCACAGGACGAAGCGTGACTGCTCGCATTTTGCGCCTGCACCTCTCAATCCTCTGTGATTCTGGCCCAGAGTTTTTGGCGATCGGAAGGTGGCTGTGCTGCGTGTTTGTCACCTGCTGAGGTTTCATAGCGGCTCGTGGTCGTTAGGGCAATGAACTGTTGTATACATCTTGTAGAGGAAGAGGCTGGCTGTGGATCTTTTGCTTTAAGTAACATTTAAAGGAGAGCCCTTGTGGTATTTCGGAAGGGGGCCATGGATCAGGGTTGTTTCTTACTAAGGTTTTTTCAGGCAGTTGTAAGCCAGTCAGAGGAGAAGTAGGACAATTCCAGCAAAATCAGTAAGGTACTGAAAATGTGAAAGAAAGATCACGGAGCTGAACAGCCCAGTAGGAGTGTTTTAACTTTCCTTTGGAAGCCCTGTGAGCAGTCTTCACTCAGGTGTTGTCAGTGGGCCTACAAACACCACTAAAACCCCAAAGTCTTTTAAGTTTGGGCTTTGTTGTTTTGTTTTTTGTTTATTTTTAAACACTGTTGCATTCATGTGATCCTGAACATGAATGTCAGGGACTCAGTAGATTACTAGGCATTGTAAAATAAAACAATAATAGCATCTTGAATCGCTGAGAAAGGAGGATGCCATCTCCTCCCTCAGGACCAGATCTTTCCCTGGGAAACACCTTTGGGGCTGTCCCCAAGACTATCAGTGCTTTTTGCTTGGTTTCTCACCGAGTACTATGCTGTTGCATTTTGACAGTGTTGTCTATTGGTTTTGGTTTTTTTGGAGGTTAGTGGTGAATTTTTTTTCTGAAAAAATTTTTGTGCGTGTGTATTACCTTTATAACACGCTTCAAAGAAAATTTTTTAATAAAGCTGTTTGTAAATAAATGTTTCTTCACGTGTCTCCTCCGTTAAGCTTGTCTAGATGGTACCATCTCCAACATCTGTCCTACTCTCCTGTTATTCCCTTGTGCATATACAAAACTCAATATTTACTTCCAGTCTTTCAAGTGTGTTTAGCCAGGTTTTGGTCCTGGGTTTGAGGAGCTGTCAGTCTTACCCATTTTGAACCGTCACTGGCACTTGATGTCCGTTTTGAGGTGTGTTAGGAATATTTAGCTTAAAGATGTTGCTTGAACTTGGTGTACCGTTTGCTTTGGATGCACAGAGAAGTTTTTGGATCCAGCTAAAAGAAGCCTTCAATGTTGTGTCAGATACTATTGGTTTTGATGTGTTCGTTTAAGCACCTTGTAAAAATCATAATGTGTATAAAAGATGGTGATAGTAAGAAGTTAAAAGTGTATTTTTCTGGATTAAAGGGTGTTGCAGGCATAGTTGGAATTCCTTTGTAAATCCCTGCATACATCAGAGAGTGAGTTTTGACCTCTCCTCTTTTTTTCAGTGCGGATTTAACTTCTTTTACCAGTTTGTGCTAGACTTCTCATGACACTTGATGTTAATTGGTATTTCAGGTAAGCAGTAATGGAAGACATCTGCTGTCTGACGAGGTGCATGTCTTCAGTAAGAGTAGTGTAAATGAAAATGTGACCTTCACAGCATCTCATTCTGGTTCGCTCGTATATAGAACTGTATTTCTGAGAAGCAGAAGTTATTACCAAAAGTTAATTCTCACTTAAGTGTGTCTTAATTCAGCTATTTTTAGCATGTTGTAAAGAGTGAGAAAATGCTTTTGAGAAAAGTAGTTGGCAGTTTATGTCAAATTTAGTGGTATTGCAGATAGAGAAAGTTTGCCACAAAGATAGGAATAAGGTAGAAAGTTTGAAGCTTAGGATTCTTTATTGTAGATAACTTGATCTGTAGTCGCCATATATAGTCATACAAGCAAAAGTCTGCACAAATCCTCCAGACGTTTATGGACTTCTCTGATTCATCTGTCAGAGCCAAACAGCTCCAGCCAAGAGATAGGGAATTTGTTAAACTGCATTAAGTTCCTAAGTTGCTGTAGCCCAAAGGAGCATTCTGCCTTTTTAAAGGGGGAAGAGTAGGAGGGAGTAACTAGGGAGGATAGTGCATTATGAAGTCTCTACTTTTGGTAAGAGTTTTAAGAAGATGAGTAATATACTAGAGCTCTTTAAAAAAAATCCAACAGACACATACAAAACTTGAATTAATTTCCGTTGCTGTCATCAAAAGCTGGCTTTCTAAATTTAGCAGGTTCCTATAGATGCTCAGCTTATGCTAGCAACAGTAAAACTATTTTTCCTTAAGTGCAGTTTGTCACCTCCCCCTTCTAAGTTAGTAGAAGATAAGCTTGTATTAATTCTGTTGATTTATTATTATACGAGTATGTCTCATTTTAATCTGTTGTTGAGTTCATTGTGATTCAGTGCTAGGCTTGCATGCCTTTAACGATGGAAAAAAAATGCACAGGAGTGACAGACTGTGCACTTGCTCTGTCTCTGTCTTTCTGTCTCTCCTTTTTTAATGTTCAGTCCTCTGCATTTCTTTTCCTGGTCTTTTTATTTCCCCCTCCTCGCCACTGGAACAGTTCACAGTTCATCATATGGGTTTGGGAATTAGTCCCAGCTGAGACTATGTATTACAGTTGTGAGAAGATTCTGCTGCTCAAAAGCACTTTATGTGGGTTTTTTATTTCTTAAGTTCAGCTAACAAACAGTAAACGTATTGAATAAGTCTGTAGTGAGATTTTGCTTTCTTTCATCTTGATTCATTTATATCTACTGGATGCTACCAAGGCATATATGCTCTGTAGGCCTGAGTGTTTTGCAGTAGGAATTTTGCCAGGAAGTGTAAAGCCAGCAGAAGTTTGTTTTCTCTGAATTGCTTCACTTACTGAAGCAATATGAAAAGATCTGTGCAATATTTTTTTATTTAGGCCAGGAGGATGACAGTTTTATTAATTTTGAGATGTTTTTACCAGGTATGCTAAATTAGATGTAGTAAACCGTTTGGGTCTATATCCTGATGTTTTTGAGGTTGTCAGGGTTTTTTCTTCTTCAATTTTCTCATCTTGGTAGGAATCTGAAGTTATCGCTTTAGCTGCATTTAAAGGGCAATGCCTGCTAAAGGCATGGTAACACATGAGCTGCAGCAACTAGCCAGTGACTCCCTGCATAGAGGAGGTCACGGAGAACATAAAGATAGCAAAGATGACGGTCGCGAGAGTTTTAGCAAATGTAGGACATGGATTTGGAGGACAGCAGGCTTTTCGCTTTGACCCTCATGAAACAACTTGTTTTCTGTAGGAGCAACTGGCTTTTGAATAAAACTGAATGGTCAGGATCAAGATTAAGTGAGCAAATCTTATAAAAAGATTATTAGAGGATTGCTTAGTATTGGATTTTCTTGCATTGGAGTCATAGGAAAAGGCTGACTGTAATGATAGAAATCAGTAAATACACCTGCGTTCTTACATGCAAGTCTGTCAGAGAATGATTAATGTACGGTCTGTTCACAGCTATATTTTTAACCTGTATTTAACAGATAAGTAGGGAAAACAATTTTGCAATATCAGATGACAGGTAACATTACAGTGGGGGTCTGCTACAGGCCACCCAGCCAGGAAGAGCAAGCGGATGAGGCCCTCTATAGACAGCGAGAAGCAGCCTCACGCTCACAAGCCCTGGTCCTCATGGGGGACTTCAACTGCCCTGGTACCTGTTGGAGAGACAACACCACAGCAGGGCATAAGCAAGCCAGGAGGTTCCTGGAATGTGTTGATGATAACTTCCTTCTCCAAGTGACAGAGAAGCCAATGAGGAGAGGTGCTGTGCTGGATCTTGTTCTCACCAGCAAGGAAGGGCTGGTGGAGAACGTGAAGCTCAAGGGCAGCCGTGGCTGCGTTGACCATGAAATGGTGGAGTTCAGGATTCTTAGGGCAGTGAGGAGGGCGCACAGCAAACTCACTACCCTGGACTTGAGGAGAGCAGATTTTGGCCTCTTCAGGGACCTGCTTGGAAGAGTCCCATGGGATAAAGCCCTGGAGGGAAAAGGGGCCCAAGAGAGCTGGTGAATATTCAAGGATCACCTTGAATAGGTGGTTTGCTTGACAAAAGTCAAGCAAAAATGCCAGGAGACCTGCACGGATGAACAAAGAACTGCTGGACAAACTCAGACACAAAAAGGAAGCCTGCAGAGGGTGGAAGCAAGGGCAGGTAGCCTGGGAGGAATACAGATAAATTCTGCAAGCAGCCAGGGATCAGGTTAGGAAAGCAAAAGCCCTGATAGAATTAAATCTGGCCAGGGTCATCAAGGGCAACAAGAAGAGCTTCTGTAGGTACGTTGGTGATAAAAGGAAGAGTAGGGAGACAGGAGAAAGCTGAGGTTACTCAACAATTTTTTTTGCCTCAGTCTTCACCAGCAAATGCGCAAGCCACACAGCCCAAGTCACAGAAGGCAAAGGCAGGGACTGGGAGAATGAAGAACCACTACCCCATCTGCCCCCAATTTCCACATGTAAGGATCTGTGAGGATGAAGCCTGGTTCCTTATTATAATATTTAACACTGGATTGTTATTCTTGGAAACTTAACCTGAGTTTAAAGCAAGATGCTTGCATTTTGGAAATCTTTCCACTTGACCAATAACGTGTTTTCAAACATGAATGTTTTTTAGTACTCTCACTTTTCCTAAATAAAACTGTACATTGAAAATGATGATTTCTGAATGGTCCTACCCATCTTTTCCTCGAGACTGAGGAGAAATCCAAATCTCGTGAGCATAGCACTACCAGACAGCACCCAGGTTTCTGATTTCATCATCCAAGAAGGCGAGACTAAGTGCTGGAGTAGGGTGCACACTGATTCGGACGCAGCTCTGCTTGTGGTGGAGGGAATGTGGAAAATTACAGGCGCAATTATGGTTTCACATTAAATATTCCTTTTAAATCCACCATGTGAAGCATTAGTCTGTGTTTGAACTGGTGTTGTTAATTGGACCACAGTACTTAGATGCATTTTCTGCAGAGTCATGGCCCATGTCATTAGCTTCTCATTAGACGCGTTAATTTTTTAAGACTCATAATAATTACCTTTTTTCAGAAGTTCCTCATTTTACACTGAAGAGAAACCTCTGTTCTGCAGGCTGTAATTCTGAATAATCAGGGAAGCACTCTGAAATCTTTATAGACTTTCAAAGTGGAAAACAAGAGTGCTGTAGTGGATGGAGGAAGAGATCCTACAGGATGTGATTTAGGAGGAGTGTTAAGGTCATTTTTCACTTGAAACCTCAATTGCAAGGGCAGAGAGCCTGTGGAACAATTTGGAGTTTTTGGAGGGACAGAGCAGTTCTGGTTAAAATTTGACAAATGCAGGTGAGGCTGTTTATTGGGATGCACAACTAAATAGTCACTTTGCTTTCAGTTTTGTTGGACAGATGTACTCATCTAATAAAATCTGTAGGTACTTAACAGAGCTCAGTACCAACTAATTAGCTTTTGTATATGCAGAGATTCTGGCCAAAGCCCCAAGAATGGAGATTCCTGGGTTTCACTGGCACGTGGTTATCCCACTGACAAGAACAGCGCACTTCAAAGATTCTGAAATATTTATTTGGCTGATCAAATGGTTTTTCATTACATAAATAAGTAGTTCTGCTGACCTGGGCTGATGCGGACCTGTGGTTTTTCCCATGATAAGGGTCTGTCATGTCACATTTGGTGTCGCCTGCAGCCTTCAGCAGGGGCTACAGGGTTTAACAAGAAAGCAGGACAAACTGTTAGCAGGAGGAGAAATCTCCCACGGGGCCATTAGTCAGCATGTAGCCTTTTAAATTAATATGTTTGTTAAAAATGATGCTTGATTTTCTGCATGTATTGGTGAACTGTTAAATAAGTAATCTTCCCTCCACCCCACTGGAATTTCAGTGACCAGGCTTTCATTTCATTAGAATTAGCTCTTTCCAAAGCCCTACCTGAAGAATTTTTGTTTGAATTAAGTTTTTTTGTTTCCTAGCAACTCTCATTTTTAAGTTCTAAATTGTTTCTGTTCAATGTCTTTTCTACCCAATGTTAACTTGCTGTTTTATAAATGACACCAAGGTTTTAACGTGATTCTAAAAAGCATAGTTCACTAAATTAATCTGTAAAGTTAGTTAAAAAATTCTTTCTCATATATACCGTGTGTGTGTATATATATACACACACACATACATATATATGAGTGCAACAGTTCTTCTTTTGCACAGTTGATTTTTAAACACTTGTGAAGGTAGCCAGTCTGTTTATACATTGCTGCATAGGCACAGAGTAAACTTGTTAGCTTTTTGTTTATTTTAACTTGGAAGAAGCTGTAAGACAATTCCGTTAAGACTTGTCCAAGTGAGTAGTTCCATTGAAAGCAAAGTGCCAGTCCCAGACCCAAGGCAACGTGGCAAGTAGGCACCTTCACCGACGCTCCATTTTTCTCGTGCTTGGGAAGAGACACAGTTTGACTCCTCATCAGTGAAAGGGACCACAGGACCAGTCCCAAAACGCTTGCTTGCTCCAGACGCATTTCCCCGTGGTTTATTAGGACACGTATGGTCTATAGGGTTTGCTAGAAACAAGGTTATTTCTGCAAAGTCTTGAAGCTTCTCTGTATGTCTGCTTTCAAGGGTTATTTCTTTCTGGGATTGTCCTGTGGCTGTAGTTTTGCAAAACAGACTGAGGTGGTTAAACAGCAAAAATTCCATCTTTTTTCAAGGAATCTCTTTTAGTGTTTGTTCTGTGGGCTGGTTATGCCCTGCTTCCTAACCTTTCTGATGTGCAAGCTTCTCCCCCTGAATCACAATGCATGTGGTTTTGCTTGATATTCTACTTTAAGCTGAAGTCTGCTCTCACTAAATCAGCCTTTCACAAATGGCATATTTTTTCACTTCTTGCTGGGTGGGTCCATACACTGAAAAATAGGTCAAGAACAGTAATCTAAACCTACTGCTAATAAATAATTAAAGCTAATGGAATTTGCACAAGATCTGTGAGCTAAAATATTGCAGAAAGTACTGTGGTGTACATTTTGCTACAGTAAATCAAGATTTTTTATTTATCATTGTGCTAGGTTGAAACATATCTATAAATGTAACTTTAAAAGATTTTTTTTGTAAAGAGAAAATACTGGCATGTTAGTGCATTAAAATAACTAAAAATGTAATAGAAAATTGATAACATCGTGATTCATTCTTTAATGATTGGATTTCAAGTAAATACTTTAGCAGCCTTAAGCAATAAGAGGTTTTATATCTCATTAAATCATAGTGTAAATTGAGCAATAAATTGTTTGCTCATATGATTTAATTTGCCTTATATTTTAGGAATTAAATAAGTCATCTAAGCTACTGTATAATACCTGTTTGGACAACTATCTGGGATTTCAGTTTCATATCTTTTAGAGTAAAGCAAAGTGGAGCTTGCTGGAACTAATTAAATGTAAAGACTTAAATATTTCCCTTAGTACACCTCCAATCACATGGGCTCAGGATCTCTAGTGGAAAAATTACGTATTCTTTGTTTTTTCATAATTGTGGGTGCAAAGAAATAATATTTAAAACTTGTATTGGCAGGTGAGCATCTGATTGAGTGATCCCAACTTGTTCACCAGTTTACCCATAGAAGGATGAAGCTTGTGTGCTTGCTGGCTCTCTCTAATTAACCAGCAGAACGGCTTACTACTAATTAGAGTTAACTTGCTGATTTCTGTGTTTCACAGTGACAAGTTATGTCCTTGAAGCATCTAATAATCAAACACACCTCGGAAGTTGATGCCAGCGTTCTTCCCAAATCCTTCACGCTTGGCTGCTTTTTACCTCTCCCCCTTTCAGCTATATTTATATGAGAGGGAAGCTCAACATCATCGAGATAATAGCTGTGTGGACAAAGTGTACAGAGCCCTGCCTTTGAGAGTCCACAGATAAACATCCTCCAAGTCGCAAGAAACAAATATCCATCACACCAGCATGCTGCCTATTGAAAGAGGGGCTTAAACCTGGCTGCCAGTTTTTGACAGAAGAGTTCCTCTTGAGGCTGTGCTATTTCCTCTTTATATGCTGATTGAACTGACAAATACCTTCCCACACAATCAATATGTATTGGGTTTTGTTCTGGGTTGGTGGTTTTTTTTCTTTTTGTAAGTTCTCATCAGAAAGTATCTGGAGTCCTGGTATTCGGCCCTGCCAGTTTTGAGCGCAGGGCCAGCTGTTAGTTCCTTATTACATGGGGGCTAACAAGGAAGGAAACGCGAAAGAGTAAGATGGCAGGAAAGCCGTAGCATCTCGCTGGTGATAAGGCAGCTCAAAAATAGGTTGTGACAGCTGAACTAATGATGTCACCGATGCTGATACAAGTGGGCTGCTTCTCATTACGATTTCTCTGCCAGACATAGTGACACTCACCAGCCAAAGCATGTCTCGAGCAGATGATATATAGAACAAATCATAGGAAATGTGGCGCAGGACATGTACAAAAGAACATTTGCCCGTTTTTTTGTTTTATTTTACAAGAGCACAATACTCTTGTGGATGATAAAGGTGTACAGGTCAGGCTTAGCCTTGCTGGACTACTTTATCAAACCAGGGTCAGAGGGCTCTTGTTGTGACATTTGGAGATAAGCATTTTGGAGGTAAATGAGTTGGAGCAGTCTGTGAGGAGATCAGAAAGTGCTGTGTAGCTTCAGACCTCATGTATATTGCAAATCCAGTGTTGGTAGCCTGACCATTGATGTGTCCTTTGTACGGTACACAGTGTATTAAGACAGCGATAGATAAATAATGGAGTTTATTTGTGAGAAAGATACATTTGTTGCCCAGTTTTTTACCATAGATTTATTCACGGTTTATTTTCCATGGAGTTATTTTTAATAAGAATGGAAAGGGAGTTAAAAATTGTTTGGATTCAGATTTCATTGTGTTGTTTATGCTGTTGTGAAGGGAAAATGCTATATTAGCTTTCAGCTATCAGATTTGATTCAGATAATGATACAGCACCCTAATTCATAGTCTCTACTTCAGATATTGAGTTTGTCTGTGATAGAGGCTTTTTCAGAAAACTGCTCTGACCTGATAAATCATCCAGGGACAGAGACAACGCGCACATTAGATGGCATGGAAAAATAGGCTAATAATGTGATTGCATAGGAGTACTCGAATATTTCAATGCATTTGTGTTGATAAATTATCATTTGTTTTAATGTTCAGTTAGTTACATGTACCCTTTTTAGCTGTTCCGCGTGATCACAATGATTTGCTAGCTGTACACGAATGCTGGAGTTGGTTGCTTTTCCTGTTTTGATCACAGCCTAGGCAGTAAAGGCCACTAGACATTAAACAGATAATAAATCATATGGTGTCCTTGCTAACCAACGTTACAGATTCCCCCGGGTCTGAACTGAACATCTTTCTGTTCGGCTTAGTGCAAAGAAGGAAAAATTCTATTTGATGTTAGTGTAATATTTTGAGACAAAGTCTGGTGAGGAATTTTTCCAAACTGCCAAAAATAAATCTCGCCAGCAGAGTTCTAGCTGATGGCTTGAGGCATATGTATTCCTGACTTCTGTCTGGTTTTTGTTTTTTTTTTTTTTTACTTCCCTTTTGTTGTGGGCTGTCTAAAGTTTTGATGCAGTTTAGCCATGGAAGGAATTATGAAAGTAGCCTATAAACTCTTTCCAAGAGAGGAAGAAGAGAGGAGAGAAAAAAAAAGATGGTGTGATGAAAGTGCTGTGCCTTGGTGTGTGCAATTCATCCTCTTACTTGCATGGCATATGGGGTTGCGTTTAAAATACTGGAGCAAATTCCTTGCAGTTACTTTCCTTATCCTGTCAGCTCGGTGAAGGTAATGGAAGGAAGATGCTCCATCTCTGTTGTTCAGTTGTAACGGATTTCAAGTTATTGCTAAGATTTCAAGTTGTCAAAGCATTTTACCCTGTTAAACTGTGTGCTCTAATGATCAGTGCCTCCCGGGATTGCCCCAGATGGATTGCTGTGGTGTAGCCGATTGCTTGCCAGTGGGCCTGAATCGCTTTGAGCTGCATTCTCCTCTATCACAAAATGTTTTAAAAACAGTTTTGCTAGCAACAAAAGCTGCTCTTTAAATCAAGCACAACACATGTTCCCAGTATGGCACGAATTTTGCTTGGTAACGTTTTGATTGCTGGGATGAGTGTTTAGCATCCTGAATTTGCTAAGTAAAGGATGCGTGGGAATCAGATTTTGTACTTGAAAGCTTTTCTCCCTTTTTGACCGCTTGACCAACTGTTTTCTTGGCTTTGGGATGCCCTTTCTATTCTCATTTTTTCCCCCCTGTTTCTCTCCCTCTTCTCTGTGCTATAAGCAACCACCAACAGCATCTCTCATTATTAAAGATGTATACGAAGACAAAGTCCTGGCATAGTTTATATCCTGAAATAAAAAGTGCTGCAAATCCTGTCTTTCAAAAGTTAGTACGTGTCAGACGATGCCGTTCGATAGCAGGCTCTTGGCTGGAGCTCGCCACACAAATGGAGAGGAGCAGGACATATGTTCTGCTGCCTCCAGAGCTTGCTGTGCTTTATTTCACTGGATACCATTGCGGTGCTTTCTCACCTGCCGATGTACCTGGGGTGATTTCTGATGCTTATGCCGTGTGCTTAGGCAGTGGGAATAACGCCCTGCTCTTGAGAGGCGTGCGAGCAAGAGACTTGGGGCTGGTCTGGAATTACACTCCTGTATTTCTCCTTTCAGTTCTGACGTTGGTTTGCTGTTTGGCACCAAACTTGTCACTAAATTCAGAGGCAATACCAGGGACAGAAGCCCTAAAACTGATGATTTCCTACCAGCTGAGTTTTTTATTTCAAGAAATGTTGCTTTGCTTGGATGTTATAATTTTTCCTGATTTTAAAAGGGTGGCAGTATCCTGACTGAAAATCTAATGTCTCTGTAATCTCACTGTGCGTTAAAACCTACCATGCCAGATTTTGGCCCTGAACGTGGGCGCTTATTTTGCCATGGATGGTTATTGTTACTTTCTTCATTATCATCAAGTTACAAAGAAAACACGTTATAAAATGTGCACAGCCCTCTGGTCTCCCGGAGGAGTCAGGAAGTGGGGAAAAGCTGCCCAACCTGCCAGTTTGCTTTAGTAGAAACTTAATTTGTGGATGTTCGTGATATGTTCTTGCCCAGAGAAGCTGTGGACGCCCCATCCCTGGAGGGGTTCAAGGCCAGGCTGGATGAGGCTTTGGGCAACCTGGGCCAGTGGGAGGTGTCCCTGCCCATGGCAGGGAGTGGGACTGGATGATCTTTAAGGTCCCTTCCAACTCAAACCATTCTGTGATATACAAGGACAGTATCTACCCTTTTTCTGTCCTAAAGTAAATGGCAGAAAATATCAGAAACCTTTAGGTAACTTGACAGAAGTGTTGTTTGTTTTGGTGCCGAAGAGGGAGCTTATAAAGCTGCAATATTATCTTTAACTTGATGGGGATTAACTGTATGTTAGTGGAATAACCGTGTAAGAAGTGAAATTTGGGTGATCATTTGTCTTGGATAGCTTCATTTGCATTTGGCCCCCTAAGCCATTTCTCAGGGAGTGGCAGAACTCCTGATAACTCTTAGCTCTCTGCATGACTTGTCATTTAAATGACAAAAATAACTTATCTCAAAATTCTCCTTTTCCTTCAGGAAAATCAGATTAAATCCAGGGCTGAGGGTGTTTTGGTGAGTGGTTTAATGTCCAGTATGGTGCATGGCTCTAGATGTAAAAGCAAACTCAAAGATACTTTCCCAAGTTTTTAAGGTCACCTTCTTTTCTGAAGGGCCCAAGGCTTTAATGGACCTTTTTTATACAGAGAAAATACTTCAAAGCCCTCTTTATGACCTCTTGCGTGAGGTTCAGGACAGCTAGGGGACTGTGGCCTGTGTGAAGCTAGGAAGATTTTGTCGTTACTTAAGCAGTTTGGGACCGTCCCCGTTGTGAGCAGTATTCTCAGAGCATCGTAGGACTCTTGGTCAGAGGGGACATCCAGAGCCTAACTAGATCTCACCTGGCCCTAAAAATGGGTCTTTAGCACCCACACTAGGTCTGGTCAGCTGTGCCTTGGAAATCTCCAGGGGTGGGGAATCCGTCTTCTTCCTTGGTAACCCACATCAGTGCTGCTCTCCTGGATGATGCAACATCATGTTACTGTTCTATACCTCTCGTGGATTTATTTCTAGCTGTAAGTGTACTATGAAGTCGCTGCTTGTGCCTCGTCACTGGAGTGCCGCAGCAAAAATAGGAGTCCAGCTTCTTGACTGTGCACAAATAATAGTGTCCTCTGCGAAGTTACAGGATCTATTCTTCAGGCATGCACATAATGAGAATTCTGAGAATCTGTAAGTGAATTAGACCGAAACTTGCTTAAAAGTGGAGCCACTGAGAATTTTATGCAAGATAGATATACCTTTGTTGTCCTAAATTGTCTTGGTTGCTAAGTAAATATGTGCTATAAAATTTTAGAGTGATTCTGTGGGTAGTATTTTAGTGAATCTTGTAGCTCTGTGTTGAAATTTGGAAGAATAGATTTTGAGTTATACAGAAATGAACAAATAATAGTCTCTTCTTCAGTGTGGCTATCTCTAGTTCTCTGATGGCTGAAGTCAGAGCACTCTTGAGAAAATAATAAGTAAAATAGAACTTTTACAAAATGGCAACACTGATCGTCGAAATGATGGTCCAAAGTCATCTTCCTTTAAGCCTAGCTCCCATTTGTGGAAATTCCTCTCACGTAAGTTCAGAGGTGTAGCTGCTGTTTAGGTAGATAGAGGCATTTACTTCTAATCGCATTAGTGTTTCAGCTGAATGGTGAGACTGAAGGCGTTCCGTGCTTACCCAACATCACTACAGTTTTGTTAATACTGTTTGCAACAGATACAGGTATATGTCAAACTGGAAATGCAGACTTGTTCAAAATGCATTCAAGGTGTACTTTTATTTTAATTAAAGCTTCTATAAAATGCAATCAGGATTAAAGTAGTTTTCCAGAACCGAAAACAGTGTTAGGAAAAACTTGACAGCGACTTGTCCTTTCAGATTTTTCTGAATAAATATCTTGCTTCTCTCTTCTAGGACCTGCGCAAACAGGTAGCTCCATTGCTGAAGAGTTTCCAGGGAGAGGTAAGAGCTTATCCTTTTCATGGTGCTTTTGATAATTGCTTCACGGGAGCCTGGTGTGCTGGCAGTCTTTCAGTGTGGCCGGGTGGGTATGGAGCCTTTGAGCAGAGAGCATTGCAGGGCTTTGGCCCTTCTGCATTTTGCCATGTGCAGGATATGTGTGTAATACTCTGGATTTGTGCTGGACAAGCTAAACTGGTCAAATCACTTTGCATCAGCATACCTGAGCATAAACTTCCCATTGCAGTGACTCAGATGGCACACGCTAACTCGCTATGCCTCGGTGACTTGATGGTTTGAACGCTTGATGAGTGCAGTTTAATCTATGTGCACAAAAATATGAAGATGCTACAAACAGTTTTCGCTGTAAACTTTTTCTGCTGTAAAACACTGTACTCTAGAGGGCTTGATGGAAAACCTGGCGGCTGTCTGTTTGTAAATGAACAGAAAGTGTTAACAGCTCTGGTCCTGGCTCTTACTTTGATTTCTCTTCACACCGCTCCACGAAGAAACACACGATTAGAGTGATCACAAGTTTAAAAGCCAACTGTTGTTATTTTGAAGAATTTCTATAGCAAAAGGCAGCTACTCCAATTACAGAATTTTACATTTTAGCTGTGGACAGCACGTGAGTGCTTAGGCCAGATGGGAGCTGTTGTACTGCCTCTAGGAAAATGCCGTGTATGAAGTTTGCAAATTACATTTCACTGTATAAAGATCAGTGCCTGCGCGGGGTGGTAGATTTAGGTTTTAGCTCACGCTCTGTCACACGTTGTAGAGCTCTGCTCTTAAAGTCAGCTGTGTTAAAGCAGCAACACTTATTATTTCTCAGTCTAGAAGTCATTGGCTGATTTTATGCTGTTGCAGTTCCCATCAGAGCACAGAGAAATTCAGGACTGTGTTTTGAGAAGTCTGCATAGAGAATTAGGTTCACAACTCCTGTTATCTGTAACGAGGGTTGCATTTCTGATTACTTGTACATCCTGATAAATGTGTCCCAAATAGACAATAATTCCTCATGTTAAAAGCAGCATGATATTTTTTATTTTATAACGCAATTTCCCAAGTATTGCTAGAAATAAATAAATAATCAGGACAACTTTGTCCTCGATATATCTTATAGTAATTTGTGAGAACAAAGAATGACTTGTGTGAGTCTGTTTGCCAGTGGAAATTTACACTTTAAAATGCTCTGAGTGGATTGCAGTGCTCTTAAAAAACCTTTTCACTTTAGTTTCAAGCTTGCAATGCACTGACTGAAAAGTGTATGTGTGCTTTCAGCACTGTTCTTTAATGAAGGAAGTGTCTGAAGATCAAGTAAGAATCATAAATCCAAGTTTGGCTACAGTGAAGATTCTCCCATTAGATCTTGCCTGTTGGAGACAGCTCGTTGTTACCTTGGTAGGGCTCACGCACACTCCTCTTCTGCTGTTTTGCTTCACTAGCATAAAAGTGAAGTTTATGTTGGTATGAATTCAACCTCCCAAATTACAAGAGTAAAATTTGTTGGTAGAATTCCCCTCTTATGTAAATGAAGCACAAATACATTACAAGATTGTGCAGCTGAATCTCTTAGTGGGTGATTCCAGTCTCCCTAATCTAGAGAGGGTTTTAGAAACCTAAAAAAACCTGAACTAATTATGATTGACTATATATATGCAGAACATTAAACTGTGAATTGTGGTATTTGATTATAGATGTAGTTTCTGTATCCTGTTTTGGAGATAAATCAAAATACCAAGAATATTAGCCTGTTCTGTTGAGTTCTGTTTTATTGTTCAGTACATAGGTTTGCTCTCTGTTTATTGTTAAATCTGACTTTATGAAAGAACATGAGATGAATGCACCAGGTAGCTCCAGAACAAACAGTGTTAAGCACATGGGCTTTTCTGCTTTTCAAATCCACTGGAGGTGCCTTGTCTTACACTCCCCCCAGATGGCTCAGCAAGCGGTATAGCTGGGGCAAGACCCCCGCCCCACGAGCTCCATAGGATTGCTTTGCATTAGCGTGAGTGTTACCTGTTAGGAGATACCTAATGTCCTGGGAGGCGGTGGCAGAGGGACTTTGGAAGATGAGCGGTCTGCTCATAAGAGGTTCCCTGCTTCTACTGCAGAGATTTGTGTTCAGCCCCAGATTAGGATATTCAAAAAAAACCCAAAACCCAAAAACAACAGGAGTAAGTAAATGAAGCAGAAGTAAGCAGAGAAGTAGTGAAAATAGATGTTTTCTAGAGTCCCCTCTGCTGGAGAGAGTGTCCTGGAGCAGCAGGTTGGGAATGCTGTGGGAGTGCTCTGGTTCACACCTCTGTAGGTGTTGCAGATGCTGTTGCTGAGCTTTGGAGCACCACCTTCTCACCAGTTTCTCATACGGAAGCTAGGAAGAAAGATTGTTGCATGATGCAGCTTCTCTGTTTACCATCTCCACCACATTTTTGCCTCTGACTTTTCTCTCCACCCCTGCTGCTATTGCCCCATCCTTTCTTTGATCCCTAATGACAGAACTAAGTAGGTGCTTTTTGCATGTCCGAGTAATATTAAATTACGATTCTGCCTCAGAAGGGAAGCGGGCTTTTGTAAATCCCATGTGGGATGACTGTGCTCCACAAGGCTCTGGGCACTAGGGATGACCAGAAGATCAGAAGGGACAGACGGTTCCCTAACCAGCAAAGGTATTTAAGTAGCTTTACATGGATATTGCCATGTTCCTGCCTACCTCGGGGCTGGCTCCCCATCTCCTGCTTTGCCTCACTGCTTCTGCTAGTGTGATCCTGCGGTGAGCACAAAGTTTTCTTTTTTTCCTCTTTTTTGCTGGCTTAGTTTTCTGCCAGGTTGGTCCACTGAAGCAGCTCACTGCAGGCTCGTGCTGGGCAGGGGAGAGGCCAGGAGAGCACAGCCAAGGGCAGGAGGAGTGCAGCTGTGCCAGCTTAGGTTGGCTTAAACTGTCCTTGAACTGTACCCTCAGCGGGCCTGACGTGACTTGGAGAGAGGTTAACTTAAGCTTGAATATTTAAATATCCTCCCCACCGTGCTTTATGGGACATCTGCTTGTAAACTTGTGGCTAGTTCACTTTTTAAAATAAATCCACAGGTGGCTTAAGACAATTTTTCTTTTCAGTTTGAGCGTGGATATTCATACCTCCCCTTGCCTCTGTATTTTCCCTTTGTAGAATATAAATTCAAAAATACCCCCCCAACCAGAACATTCTGTATTCCATGGATATTTATCTTGTTCATTCTGATGAAAACTGTTCCAGTTATCAAATATGCAGTTTCCATTAGTAGCTGGAAATAACTTTTTTTGTATAGATCTTGGTGCTTTAAGTAGCTGTATTTTTTATGATGACAGTTAAAGTAAAAGCATTATGAAATGGAATTTACCATGCTACAGATGCATTTTAAAATGCATTCCTAGGTCAATGTGAGACCCTGTTAATTCATCACTGTAGTATAATTTTATTATAGTACTTTTTCCTTATTTATGATTTTAATGGAAATTTGAATGTAGGGGCTTTTTAAATGAACAGAATGTTGTGTCTGATTCAGAGGTGATGGTATTGTTCTTTTGATTTTTGCGGGTAACTTTTCTAACTTTCCTGGAAGATGTAACCTCTGGATGGCATAAATAGGCTATTGTGAGCAAGACAGTTAGAAATCATTAGTTTAAGAAGTGTAAAATTCCTGTCCTATCTTAAATATGTATTTTCTTTTTTTCTCACCATTAACGTGAGGATGCAACTTATTAATGGTTTGCTCACCATATGCTGGGCTAAATACAGGACTGGATCAGAAAAGGCTAAAGAGCTTTATCATTCAGTCATTATATATATTATATATATAGTGTGTTAATATAGATATCCTTTGCAAGTTGGCAAGCCACTCCTTCAAGCAACCTTCTAAATAAGCTGTTCTAAGTAGGTTATCGTGTGTTATCATGTTTACATCAGTGGATGGATATTTGTACATGAAATCTTGGGAGGAAAAAAAAAAAACAGCCAAGCTATGTTCTTGGACTATGCTAATGTACAGAACTAAAGTTGTGGTATGGAAATCTAATGTTGGAATCCGTATTCGTGAAGTCATCAAATAGATATTTTAAGGCTGGGAAAGGATTTCCTGAGGTCATTAGCATTCTTTTCATGTGGCATAACAGTACTGTCCAACAGTAATGCAGTAATCCCTCATTGGGAGAACCCTTTAAGGCACATTCTCCAAAACGATGCACTGGACTTTATTTCTGTGAAAACTATTTCTCATTTTCTTCTCACAAAGCAAGGACTTGTAAGGGTATTGCCATTCTGATGAGACCACTCTGGCTCCCCACTTAGCTGAATTGCTCTTTAAACTATTAATTTGGTCAGCAGTGTAATTTAATAATTTTCCATGTGCAGACAACAGAAGCTGAAAATCAGTTTGGTGTGCTGGAACTACTAATCATGCCTCTGAAGGAGAACTCTAATAATGCGTGTGCCTAAACAACTTCAGACCTGCTTTCCTTCTGCATTTTGAAGGAGTATTCCTGACCTGATATTAATGTTTTTTTTTTTTTTACCCTCTTTAATTTCCTTATGTTAAATTTACAAACCTAATTAATACAATTTCTTTCCTGTAGGTTCGCTCCATGATGGCTCAATTAGAGTAGCAGTAGAACTGTGGTTCAATATTCAGGCCAGCTTCATAATTGAAAACACATTTTCTTCTCCAAAGCTGCAGCTGGTTTGGTTCTGCTCATGCAGAAAAGGATATAACCTTGCATAACATAGGAAATGAACGGTTGAGAGAGAAGCCAAATTCAATTTCAGTCAGATATTTTGAGGATAAGTCCATGATCTATGGAAGCAAGGGAATGAAAAGTGTGTGTATGTGGAAAGCAGCGTATTCAGCACTCTATTAATCACGGCTAGCCTGGGTGCTGTTGTGTGCTGTTGCGTTAGCACTGATTCTAGTACAGAGGCTGGAGAGCAGCCAAGCACTCCAGAAGTTAACCTCTTAAAGACCCTGAGCTGCTTTCTGTTGAATAAATGTAATTTTGTGGTCAGAAATAAATGCTTGTGATGTAGCAGGAGCTTTGAAAACAACAGCGTGGCAAAGCTATTACAAATTGCTCCGTGTTGGGGAAGTCAACAGCATACATCAAAATTCAGAGCTCGCGTCGTGCTGATTTAGGCCCAGAGCTTTCCCGCTTTTCAATGAAGGTCCCATTAAACCACTCCGTGTAACAAAATGGAGTAAATCTAACATTTTTGGCGGGTAATTGTTTTCTTTTAATGTCCACTCCGCGGGGCATGGCTGGTGGGTAATTTCCTTTGTGTAACAGGAACACCGGGATGGTTTTGCTTCATCTCGCTCCTGTTTCCCGATGCTAGCGGGGAAGGGAGAGAGGCGCACAGCATGCTTTTGGGGTAACAGCAGCTCAGCAGTGTTTCATTTCTTTGTTTACACAAGTGTGTAAATGATTATTTATTTATTTTTGGCTGGCTTGATTGCAGTTTAAACAACATCTTTCCTGAGGAAGGTGATGTAAATATACTTCAGCTTCTCCGAGGCAGATGCGCGCTCCCTGGTGAGCCTGTAGGATGTCTGCTGCTGGTGCTGGGCTGCAGGGTACTGGGTGGAACACGTCCCCAGGAGAAGGGAAGCTTAACTCCAGGCTGATGGACAGAACTGTAGGATCTCTCAAATACAATCAGCAGCTCTCCTATATGTACCTCTTTCTTCTTCCTGTATTGATACCTTCCTGAGACAAACCTCAGCTATTGGGATAACAGGCAAGGTCCCAAACCTGACATACCACCAGCAGCAAGCAATAGGCACCGTGCACCTTTCTGAAGCTCTTGCAGGTTCATCTCCATCCCATCCAGCACGCAGGCAAGTTGTACTGAGACAGCAGTTACTACCAGGGTAACTTCGGGGAGGATCAACCCAAATCCTCTTATTTTTATATAATTGACAAAGTGCTGAAATTTCTGTTGGCAGCTGGTGGGCTGTCTATATTAAGGCCTGTTATGCCACTGCCACGCGTTTGGGTGAAATGCTAACAGTGGTGGGAAAGTATGCAAAATTCAGACAGGCAGCACTGTTTCAGTTCACAGTGTCAGGAGTATCTTCTCATCCTTTTTAAAAAAGAGAGCTTTAAGTGTGCTGGAAGGAATGGGGATGGGAGGGCTGTGCTGGGCACGGTATTCTGACGGGTGTCATTATGATCCAGTCTCTGTTTCCCCAAATAGAGAATTATTTCTGTATTTATTACAAAATTACTGTGAGGCTCTATACAAGCCGGTGTCTGGTCTTGCTTTGTTGTACTAGAGAAGCAAGAGGGTAAGCTCAGTATAAAATATTAGCGAAAGGTTACGTTTTGATATTTATGTGGAGGTGGATTTTCCACAAAGGCAGTTAATGAGCTCATTCTTGTAAGGATTCCTCTGCCCTATTTTTTTAGAATACGTAAACAAAAGTTTGGATCATCCATAAGGGAGAAAAGCGATTGTGTGTTCTGGATCACTGTTCACAGAGGCAGGAGGAGAGGCTGAGGGGCAGGTGAAGCACCCACTCACTTTACTGTGCAGCTCCTTCTCCTGCTGGGGAGCTGGAGGTGATGTCGAGTAGCACTGGCTGCTGTGCCCCAGCAGAGGACCCCTTCCTTCCTCCCCGGCCCCACTTTGCCACCCACAACCATGCCCTGAGCACCAAGCGTGGCTGGGCTGGCCATGGCAGGTGTTCTCCATCCCACCTTGTTCTTGCAGAAGCTTGAGGATCAAAAGTGGCAAGGTCTTACATGTCCCTGGTTAGTGGCATAGCAATTAATTTGCTGTTTTATTCTCTCGAAAGATGTTATTTCAATTTTTTTTTGGGAAATACGCATGCCCTGTTTGGAGGTCATCTTGTTCTTACTTCCTGCTGTGAATTTGACCTTTTTTGCATTACAAAAATTCATGGCTGGCCCGTGCCGACCGAGGAGAGAGGCTAGGATGCAAAGTATAGAATTGCAAGGTTAAATAATTATGTATGCACATGAGGTGCCCCAGACAAATTGGAGCACCCCAAATGTGGTTTCACACAGGGTTCTTACACCTTTCATACATTACAGTGTATAATGTGAACATTAGTATATATTGACAAAGTTCATACACTTTCCTACTATGAATGACCGATACAGTAGTTACGGAAGAGAATTTTCATAACATGTGCCACTTTGACCCTCCTTTTACCATCCGTATTTTGTCGCTCTGGTTTCATGCCGTACCCAACCCATGCCAGTGCAGGACTGGCTCCAGCAGTGTCCTTGCCCCGTCCCTGGGTGCCCACCTCCTCCCTCGTGCTGACTCTAGCAAATGTACAGGGTGAGTCAGTTCAGTTTGCCAGCATGATGGAAAATAAATTCTTTCTCGCCTTCATTGCTTAGTTTTTCATCGAGTCAGTGAGCTGAATCATGCTACAACAGTGCAGTCGCAAGATCTGATGCAAGAGAAGCAGGAGCCCATGGCCTGAGGCAGGAGGAGGGAGCAGGGCTGCTCCCTTTGGTGCCTGCCCGATGGATGGATTAGGAGTCGAGCGAGAGCAGGAGCTAAGAAATGCTGCTCAGAAATGCAGAGAGGTGTGAGGAGGGAGACACATGGGTTATCAAAGGATCCAGGAGAGGCTCAGCAATGATAGCAGACCCACCGTCGCAGTGATCTGAAGGCAGGGTGGCAAATAGTAAAAGCAATTTAAACAAAGCTCTCATTCTGCTGTCAATATCTTGAGGCACATGTTGGGCTAGGCTGCTTTACTGGGAAGGGAGATCAAAGATTGGAAAAGCAACAAGAAGCTGTCCTGTGAGAACGAGGGAGCTGAGCTTTCCTCAGGGGATGGCAGCGTTGTTTGTCTGGGAAAATCAGGATTTATCTGGGCATGAAAGGAAGAGAAGGTTTCAAGGGTTCAAGGTTGCAGCTGTTTCACAGTGGAGGGAAGCAGAATTGAAAAGTTGAAGGATTTGAGTCCTTCTTAAAGTTCTCTCCTTAACTTGAGCTTAAACAACCAAGTCGGTGAGGCTGCTCTTCCCAAGCTCTTCCTTGGTAGCGTACCTATGCACGGCACCCAAGCAGATTTGTTAAACAGATCGGTGTTGTATCCACTGTGAAGTCCTTATTTTTGTTAAAGAATTTATAGCACAGCTAAAATGCACACCATATGCTTTATTCAGCTGCACAGGAATAATTTATTTCTAATTTTCCTTCAAAAAATATTATATTTAGTTTTTCTCAGCTGAAAAAAAAAATTGGCTGGGATGATGAACCGTATGTTTTTATTAATTTTAAAAATTATAATTTTATATTTTTTATAATTAGCTTATTAATACAGATATCTGTTAGTATTAAGAAAGGGAAATCAAGCCAACTGCGCTCATACCTTGTGTGCTTCCTAATCCACACGCACAGAGTGTGTTGGAGGGCTGATGCCATGGCATGGCATTATTAATGCTTGCTGTAACTGCCATTTGATTGCAAGGCAGCTACTCGAGAGTATAGCATGGCTTAAAATAATGGTGTGTTAATGAGTTGTTATCATGCTTTTCTCTTTGTTTAATATGTTTCTTCAAAATTCTTAATGGGATTTTGGTAGCTTGAAGTAATTTAAGACAAATGGAAAAACTTTGTGATGCAAAACTTATATGAAAAAAATGTGTAAGGGAGCTTTGCAAATTAAGGGTGTCTCATTAAGGCATCTGTTTATTAAGAATCGGAACAGAAGAATAACTTCTGGTTTAAGTCATTTGTTTTTACTTGGTTAAGTTAGTTCCAGATTGGGTGCAGGACAGTAGCAGACATATCTTTCATGTTAAGGTGGCTAATGAGAGAGATTACACTAATTACAACTGAAGAACAATGAGGATAAGTAGAAGAGTTAGGACTATGAAATCTGTATCTAGCAGAGTTGTGTGAATGCTTGTGTTTGAGACACTGGATACACGGTTAATTGTACCGCGAGTAAATCACCAAGACTTCGGTAATGCCGTACAGACACGGAAAGCAGTGTGACCCCTTCACTAAGGAGTTGTCTTTGGGATGCCGTATTGTCTGAAAACAAAATAAAACCATAGCAATGCTGAATGATCCCACTTGATTTGTCAGGAGCAACACATCGTGGCCATGAGCAGGTTTCATGGTCTGCAGGTGCGTCAATGTGGTGATATCTGTAAGTTCAGAGAAGTTCAGTGTCGATGCAGAGTGCACCGGCGTCTAGCAGTCCCAGCTTCCCTGTGAAGAGCTTTATCTCCCTGTTTCATCTTGAAATTCAGAAACACAATTGTGCAGCCTTCTGTCTGACTGCAGTCCATGAGACAATACCACGTACAGAACAGCACAGAGGAACAGCCCACTTCTGCAAACCTGAATGCAGCATCCAGGTGGTTTGTAGGGCAGCAGGTATCAGACTTCAATTAAAGCTGAAATTTCTTAGTGCATAAAGTGACAGATTCCAAAATAAAACTACAGACTTTGCTTTTATCTTTTCGAACGTAACTGGACATAGCTGAAATGGAAAGAGGCAATGTTCAGATAAAACTACATATCGCATCTTCCCTGATGTAGGCGGCCAGATTTATGGTGCTTACTAAATGTGGAGATAAAACCATTGATTTTATTGACAATATTTTGATTTTAGCCAGGTGTAGTAGAAATTAGACTGACCAAGCATCCCTAAAACAGGCTGTTCCTGCTACTGGAGTAGCACGCCAGCAGTTTCGGGCAACCAGCTGTCGTTCTGGCAGGGGAGAATGGGAGCAGACCAAGGAGGTCTTCGTGGGCAAGCTGGAGAGAGATATTTATGGAGGGGAAGGGTCTCATTCAGCCTCTGGGAGGAACTTGGTACCCTGAGCAACAGCTCATGAAAGCACTTGACCTGGAAAAATAAGATGGATAAAGGGAGGACTGCTCTCCAACCGGTGTCTCACTGCGGCTCCCTCCATATAGCTCTGGTGATATTTTAAAGATGAAGAGTGTGCTAAGGAGGGAGGATTCCTAGTGTCTCATTTCTGTTATCTCAGGATAGCGCCAGTGGTATTATCAAGACAAATAGTATGCCAAAACTTAAAAGTGAACATATGTTGATGGGGGTGGTGGGGAATACAGAGGTCACTGTTGTTTCTCTCTAGTCAGAGAAGACATAATGGGGCCTGGTTTAGATAAATTAAGTTTTGGAGCTAAGCTCACGTCAAGACTACACTAGTGTAATTATAAGTTGTCTTCTTTCAGTGTCCCTGAAGTTTTTAGAGTCAAATAAAAATGTTCAGCAAGAGTTTTATAATGTAGTTCAACTGTTCTAATGTGAGCTGATTGCAGCTCATCCTTGTTGTCTCCCAAACCAATCTTACTTTGATTTGAACAATTTTCAGTGAACTTCCAAATACATCCATGTCATTTCAGTGCTCTGTTTCCTCTATCTCTGGACTTCATTTATATTTTGCTATTTTTGATGTCTTTTTCATCCCATATTTCCTTATTTTCTTACGCAGCTGGAAGCTGGCATACTTACTTATTTTTTTATTCCAGTTAAAGTTATCATAGTGCTTTTTCTAAATTTTATTTTAAGATATAAAATAGTTGTGGTGCTCATTTTTAATAGAACTTTAAACTGGACAGATTTTTTTTTTAAAACAAGTAAAACATTAAAAAAAAAAATCTTTCTGCCTGGTGGGACTGTTTGGAATTCTGGTTCTGAATTTAGGGGGAAAAAAAAGGTGTGAAAGTTCCTGTGATTTACAAACTGCTTCCATCAGAAAGTCTCTGATCTCCTTGGAAGATGTTGTTTCAATTCTGTTTTCTGTTTCAATCACTATATAACTGGCAAGGAGTGAATAAACCATACCTTTTGTGATACTCAGGGAGAATATAAGCACAAATGCCCTTTATTAAAATGTGAAAAAACTGTAATAGGAAAACAGCTCCATCCTGTTATTTCACAGAAATGTAAGCATGTTAAATGCTTTGGTTTTTGTAAAAGAGGCAAATGAATTTTTCAAAATACAGTACAGAATCAGTTCTGTAATGCTAATTGTATTTAATAATAGTAATTTAAATTTGGCTGTACTGTGCCAAGCAGCAGCGAGAGAAAATTGTATGTGGGAATGTTAAAATCCAGAAGTCTAACATATGGTGTGCTTTGGCCTTCAAAGTCTGTCTTTATGTACCCATGAAATATCTCAGCTGCAGAAGTCTCTCTGACAGCTGCCCCCTCTTTTCTCCCCTGTTCACAAGCGGTGTCCGATACTCCCAAGCATTGATTTACACGACCCCGTGTCTCTCTGCCTTTGGCAGTTTGTTCCATAGTCTAATTTCAAATACTCTGTGTGTGAAAATGTTCTAGCCGAATTACTTATGTTTGCATTCCCTAATGAGCATCAGTCCATCTGTGATTGCCTGAATTCAAATTAATAAATGGGTTATTCACAAACATCAATCCCTTGCTATCCAGCACGTCACATGCCCTGCGAGATTCCGGTACCTTTCTGTGGGGTTTATTGGTAAACTCTAAAAGCCAAGTATGGTCAGCATTTCTCAAGAATTTCTATCTGCTCTCCACATCCTTCATCATTTTGGCCTCTGCTGCTTGCCTATCATCTTCCCTACAAAAAAACAATTGATAAGAATAATTGCAAATAGGTCAGGTTTCAACGATGCTACACCTCCACTAAGTTACATAAACTAATCCAGATTTGGGGGGGTGTAAGCAAATAGAACTTTGTTTTGTTTCGCTAAATACAGACTTAGATTGTGTTAAAATAACTCGTCTCTTTACAACCTCTCGCCATATCTCAAGATTTCGTTGCTGCTGCCAAATGCTGTGCAGATGCTTTCTGTGTCCTTATTTTCCTCCTTGACCCCCTCCCCTCGAGTATTTTCTTGGTTTATACGTTGTGCATTGTGCTTCTGTGTAATTTCTACAATTGTCCTTGTCCTTTGGTTTTCTGGCCTTAATCCCCTCCGTAATGATCTCTACAAGTCACTTATCAGCCATAAGACTAATCTATACGGGTCACGTGGCGTTCCTGCGCTCTGCTCCTGTGCGCTTTGCCTCTGACTCCCTCCATTATTTTAATCATCTGCATTGTAGGCTTTTTTTTCTAAAAAAAAAAAAAATATAAATAAATAAAAAATCTTTCCCTTTGCAAAGTCGTTTTGTACAAAGTAAACAGAAGTGGCACCAAATCCGACCCCATAGCACCCTCCTGCTTATCTCTCCTCCTCCCTGCGCCGCTTCCTTTCCTTGGCACCCTCAGCTTCCTGTGCCCCAGCGCTCTGCAAACCGCGGCAGCCGGGTCCTGCAAATCTCCCTCCCGTATAATAAAATATCAAATACTTTTCCTGAAATACAGATAGAGCAAACTCTGTCCATTGTTTCTACCTTATCTACCAAATCAATAACGTAGTGAAAGAATTCAAGGACGTTTTTCAGACGGGACCTTCCTTTTTTAGTACATGTTGACGTACACACCTTTAAATGGTTTCATAATATTCACTGTTTTGCAAATACACAGAAGAATTGATAACAGGCCTTTGTATCTGTAGTTCTTCAGATCCTTCCTTGCTTTTTATGAAAATATGGGAACGATAATCTCCATACTTTTGGTTTCCTGATTTTGGTGAGCTGCTGCAGAACTGTGTCAGGCTTTCCTGTTTCCCTTTCTCTCTCTCTCCGCTTTGGAGTATTACTTCAATGGACCTGCTCTTGGGTTGGTTTGGTTGGGTTTTGTTAATATTCAGTAATTGTAAATCCTCTGTTTTCTAGTACATTGGGAAAATACATGTTTACCAATAAAGGTTGCTGTGGAATAAGTATTTTATTCCCAGAGGGATAAAGCTGCCTTTCCTTGTAAAATGAAGTTTTAGATGAAAGTACGGATTTAGAGGAAAATAACAGATTGTGTGGGACAGTATTTTCCCCTCACCTGGACAAACAGCTTCTTAGATTCGTATTGCATATATTACAAAATACGGAGAGAAGCTAGTCAGAGGAGCCTGGCTTGAGCTTGAGTGCAAGGCAGTACAGACTCCATAGGTCTGTGCCTGAGCTTTATTAGAAAACTTATTTGCATGTAGAAGATTCACAGTTCACGGGGTACCCAGCAAGTACATCTTCTCATCCTCTTATAGGCTTAGTGGAAATAATAGAAAAATATATTTGCCGCAGTGAAGGTAGAACATGACATCAGAAATGCAAACGGTTCCATTTGTTGTGTTAGATCTCAATAAGGGGTAAAGGAAGACAGTTGTTGAGGAGAGAACCTGTCTGGCAAATGCCATGCTTTTTACAAAAATTTATGTAAAGAATCACAATAGACAGTAGTGTTCATAAAAATATTGCTGCTTGCTATTGTGCTGAAACAGGGCTTCAAATTATATTCAGTAGAAACGTACCAGAAATATTCTTACAAGGCTGCTTCTGTAAGAGCTGTGCACAGGAGACTCGGGTTCCCTTTTTATGTATTAACTAGTTTTACATTAAATATATTCATTTATTTGTATAGCTCTGAGTGTAAGAGTTGTATTGGAAAAAGTCTAAAAGCCTTCTTTTCATCACCCTGTTTAGATTGACGCATTGGGTAAAAGAAGCAAAGAAGCCGAGGCAGCCTTCTTGAATGTTTATAAGAGATTAATTGATGTTCCAGGTAAGCAAATCATTTCCTTATTCTGAAAAACTGATGGCTGATGTTAGTGTGAGTGCTACTGGGCATTTTTTCTACGTTTGATAAGCTAAATATGAGCAATGGTTTTGCTCTGAAACTGCTGTGCTCCAGCATTGTTTCTAATGGAAAGACCTGTAACAAAGGCACATTTCATGACTTCTCTTAAAACTGTTCATTGTGTTTACATTTTAATGTTTGTATGAATCATTTTGTATTATTAGAATATTGTGTGATTCTCAGAAATTTATGAGAGGGTTCAGACATTTTAAAAAAAAGATACATCTTGAAGCTTCATCAAGAAGCAGCAATATTTGTACTTTTAAAGGACAGAGGAAAGTTTTCATACCTTCCAAAAAAAAAAAAAAACACAAAAAAAAACCAGAAACCAAAACAAACACTTGCTGAAAAGTAAATCACTACCAAATTTTAATTCTGTTCAATGTAATTTTGATCATAAATTTTATTCAAAGGTGTTTGATGTACATATGTTCTATTTTCCTTTATGTTTGGCATCACAAGTTTCCAGTTAATTTCTTTTTACATTTTGGGAGTTGATTTTTTGTTTTCCCCAATGGAAGATAAATACTGTCTGAAGAGTTTTTTCCTTTTTGCATCTGTACCCAAAGATGAGAGGGAGTTAGGAGTCCAAGTCTCCACTTCCAAGTCTTGGCCTGACTGAGCTGTTGGCATATGACAGTGTGTGTCTGTTATTTTATACTTTTATAAAATGTTGACAGTATCTATCCCTCTCTATATATTGTATTTAAAATACCTCAGGAAAGGTTTTGAGGTATAATTAATACTTGCAAGGGCTCTTACGGCCTCGTTGCAAAGTGCACCCTAGTCTTTACTTGCTGTACCTTCTAGGAGCACATTTCATGCACACTTCAAATAAAAATCAATATTTTAGTGTTGTTTTTTAGGTTAATCATCTTTGGTCTGTGAGTTTTCATTTTCTTGTTTCCCGCTCACAGACTTAGTAACCTTCCGTAGGTGAACAGCTTCCGTAGCGCGTCTGCCTGTGCTGTGGGAAGAGCTGGATAACTGGGGAGAGGCTCCGGACCGCTGCTCGCAGGGCACGGGCAGTTTGCACTGGCACGAGCACTGTGGGCATGGAGCGGGCTCTCACAGCTCTGTTTGGTAAAGGAAGCCCCTCCATGAAAACATACCCAACATACCTGCTCATCCACCGTTCAGTGCTAAGGGGAGAAGCTGTAGCCTCTCCATCTCCATGCTAACACAGCCCAGGGTGCTTGTTTCCTGCCATTATTTGGGAGGCAAGTGGGTTTGATTTCTAATGGTCTGGGTTTTTTCATGACTGAGTAGTCATGTCAAACAAGAGCCGTGTGGGATCCTTTTCGTGCTCTTGTGCAGAGGCTTTTTTGTGAAGCCTGGCATGGTCGCAGGTGCTAGGATTTGAACAGCAGAGTCAGACTGAAGCCTTACAGAGACGGCTGGATGTATATCCCACCCATGCTGTAGGATCTAAATGGCAAGGGACTTTGTCAGTACTACTTCGTAAGAGAAAAGAATTTTCTGTTTCCTTCATTTGCAAGAGCAAAATTTACAGCCCTCCTTCCACACCCACAGTCTCTCTCTTGTCCAGCCTTCCCCTGCGCATGCCTTACGTTATGTGTCAGAGAAATATTTCTTTGATATTCTTACTACACGTAAAAATTTCAGCCTGGCTAAATGGTGAGTGCGATGGAGTCTGTGGGATTAGAAATATCTACAGGTTTTAGTCCAGGCTCTATCTGCAGGATAGAGGCACAGGAGGAGCATACTGGTGTTGCTAAAAGCAAATTCCAGGTTCTCAAGGAGAAGTTGGGCCAGTCTCCTGGAGCTGTATGCAGGCGTAATGAATACTCACTGTTTACAACACATCCTGTAAAGAAAAGGAAAACAGCCACTAGGAATGTATGGCACTGGTATTCATCACGATGGTAGGGCTGGGTTAGCAGATGTAGTTTAGGGGCTTGCTTCATTGTGCTGGGTTTTTAAATTTTCTTTATCATAGGTAGTCTTTTACGTTGGGTATGTATCCATGAAGGGCTTTCCTTCACAAAAGAGCATCATTTATCACGTGTTGGTTTTACTCTGTGTGGCTTTACATATCTTTTGACCTGTCCATTTGGTATTTCAAATATTTAGGTATACTTTTAGCTCCGAAATCCTCCTGTTTTCGTTTCGGTGCGAGAAGGGAGCTATGATGTTTTGAGAAAGCTATGACTGGAATGCTGCAGAGTGGTTATTTAGCATTAAGCATCACTGTTACATGACAAGGGTGCAATTTTATCAGACTTCCAATATCCTTTATAGGACCATATAATAATTGCGGCTGAAGTCTAATTCCCAGCAGCCAATTTTATGGTTCTTGAGGAAAGCATGTATTCCTCTCCTCAATAATAATGTGCACACTTTATATAATTAAAAAGGGCTATTTTAATTTTACTGTAAAATGATCTGTATTGAAACTCCAGCTACAGTGCTTTATGGATTCAGCTAAGTTTAATGATTTTCTTTCCTGACTTGACTAGAGTTTTCACTCAGGCTCACCAGTAAGGAATTTGTGGGAAGGGTGGTATTTTACTTGTAAATTTTCCTATATACATCAGGGGTTTTCTCTTTAAAAGACAAACCAGACCTTTTCATATCTCTCTCTAGCTTTATGATGCTGTTAAAATAGCATTATCATCGGTTTGTGCTGCAGAATTTATCCTTCCTAAAGGAAAGTACATGTCAAGGAAAAAAATTTTGGTTTATGTACATTTATATAGCTGTAATTCTCACTCAGATCATTCTGTCTTGCTTGAGACTGAACCTTTTTAATTAATGGAATTAATTTTCTCATTTAATTGCCTTATTTTCAGTATGCAGTAGAGAGCTAGAGAAAAGTGAACGCTGCCACATGAATTGCACTAATCAACACGGTTGTCACAACTTACCTTTAAAAATAATGTGAATATGTTTATTTTGAAGTAAAGGAAGGTTGGATCTGTATTTTGAGGAAGCTTTCTTCCATCTGTACAAGATTTCTTTCTCTCTAGTTTTATAAAATAAGTGTATTATGTTAGCACCTTTGGCTTTTAGGGTCTTAATCTTGAGAACGCTTCAAGTGAAATTGGAGCCCTGTTGTGTGTTTGGAGGAGCGGGGTTGCCTTGCAGAAACAATATATTCATAATACTGTTTTTCTAAGGCTTTAAAAGAAAAATATGAAGCATTAAAAATAAGAAAAACAAAAAAAATTGTTCTTTTAAAAAAGAATGGTGTTCACTACTTAATTTTTTTAAACAAAACTTCACTGTAATCTTTAAGTAAAATTTAAAATGTGGAGACCTAGAGTGAATGCCAGATGACAGTATCTGGGTAAACTGGTTAAATGGAGTTTCTCTTTGTGCTCTGTCTTGATTTCTGTGAAATCACTGCACAATGCCACAGTTGGACTTGCTCAGTTGTCAGTATTGCTCCTGTTAAGCACAGCTCCTGCACAGTCACAGAAGAAACAATTCTGCCTTTAAACAGAAAATCTGCTATCGTGATGTGGCACCAATTAAACCGAATTTGGGTTCAGTGGCTGTTCTCCTGTACAAGCCGATTGTGTGTCTTTTGCACTACTGCTAAGAGTTCTCCACCCAAGGGGAATGCCTGAAAGCTCATCTCCTTCCCACTTCTCCCTGTACCCCCGGGGAAAACCTGGGTGCCCGGGCTGTGGGCGCAGCAGTGCCAGCCCCGGCCGTGCTCAGGCACCCTGCGCTCGCCGCTCCTCCTCCGCAGGATCCGCGGCTTTGCTCAGACGTAGTCCTGACTCCCTCTTGCTCCTCCATCATGCCATTCCACTTGCGGCACAGTATTGCGTCTCGGTTGTACCCTGTACAAATATAATAGAAAAACTGTTGTGCTTTTCCAGCATATACGTGTTTGAGAATCAGGGTAGGTTAACGCTAAATATTTGTGCTGTTTCCTGGGGACTGTGCAGCCTTCTGGGGCTGAGCCATAAATGGTATTCCTATCTGCTTAATGGGAATTTTCTCATCAAGAAACTAAATGACTCTTACTGTGTAAAAGAGAATGTGTGTGTGTATTGGAGACTCTTCACAGGTCTCTGTTGTGACCGGATTTGCCATAAGTTTGGTGCTGTATAATGTGCATGACGTGTTTTTTAGCTCAAAGGACCTGCTGCCTAAGGAAGTGTATAATAACAGGGTAAAAAAAAAATATTATTTTTTTTTGTTTTTAACGTACCCTTTAAATTAATTAGCAATTTAATTAAAAACAATAACAGTGAAAGATGGCTGAAGTGGAAATTTTATCTTTCCCTTATTCCTTTCCATCATAAATTGCACGCCCTGCCACGGGGCTGGGTGTTACTAAGGGCTTTGAAGGAGGAGCAGCCTAGTTCCGAGGGAGTTCTCCACACACCCATCATTACCTGGAGTATATTTGCTTACAGATAATCACAGTTCAGCCTTGCAAATTCAAGCTGCCCTGCACGAGGTTTTCTTTTTCCAAGGAATGATTTAGCTGAGGAAACACAAACTTCTTTTAAAATAAGTAATCAGTAAAGCACAAAATAACTGTTAGGGACTGACTTCTAAAGGCAGCAATGACAATTTGTTTTCTCACCCATGAAGAGAGCTGCTTTCCTTCACCACGGCGCCCATGCTAGCGGCAGTGTGAGATGCAGTGCTTACTGCTATCACTCCATTGCCTTGTGATTATTTACAACTTAGCAACACTCTCCAGACTTGTATTGCTGTTTCGGCTAAGAGAAGACTTCATTTAAAATGTATTTGACCAATATTCTGAGGTTAAAGGTGGTACAAGAGAAAAACAGGTTTGATTTTTTTTTCAATGTTCTGAGGTTAAAGGTGATACAAGAGAAAAACAGGTTTGATTTTTTTTTTTTCCTGAAAAATTATCTGCTGCTTAAGTTGGAGGTGATAAATGTGTGTGAAGTTGTTGTATTTATATACGTTATGTGATGTGTTTGGATTTTTCTGTAAAGCATAATGTTAAGCAGAAAGCATAAAGGTTAACGGCAGCCCTGGTAGCAGAAAGTCCATACAGACTTTTACCCACCCAGAGGACCCAGAAGTTGCATGAGGTGCTTAAATTGCAGCATAGGCTCACCCAGCCTTTTGTGCTGGTAGAGGAGAGCTGGTTAAATGTAAATTTAGGGGAGATGTAAAGAGGGGGGAAGGAAAACAGATTCACTCCAAGGGACTGTTAAGCGTATCCCAAACAAGAGTACTAAAAACGTAGTTTGCAAAAGTTAATACTCGGAGCACTTTTGGGCTAATCGTTAATTGTTTGGTAAAACTCTGTCGAAAGAGCAAGATTGGGTTATGGTATACCCTGAGTTTGTGGTAGATCAAGACTGATGAGCACAGACCATTTTTGAGAAACGTTTGGTATCATTACAAACAATGTGAAAAATTTCAAGCAGTTCCTCATTTGTTAATAATACGTGTCTAAATTGTTGCCCCTTTCTACATAAAATATATTTGTATAAAGTTGAAGATAGACACATAAAATGTAAAGGCTTGTATTTTTGCTGCCCCTAACTTTACAGGGAAAATGAATATTCATAACATGTGCATTTTCTCAACCTTAGAGGGAAGAGGAAACAACATTACAGTGAGTAGTCTTAGGAATGAACTTGCTCATGGACAACAGGAGTAGCGCAGACACCCCCTCAAGCAGAGAGTAGGGTATCTCTGTAAACACACTTGAAAATCTGATAAAATTAAGCTGAAAATTGAGAATAGTTAATACTTGATAGAGTGAAAAGCAATAAACCCCTGTGGCTGCAGGCAGCAGTTTAACTTGTGGCTGTATCCCATCGGCAGACACCATCCCATGACCAGCACGTTTATACCAGGTAAAAAAACCAGAGTTGCATAAACATCTAAAAAATGCGCCAGTTCTGGAAGCTGGGTCTGGAAGAGAAGTGAGCACAGTAAAAAATTAGGGACTGTAGACATTGGTGATTCTCCCCAAACGGTTCTGCAAACCTGTGCACAAAGAAATGCCCGAGGTGGGAGTGAGAGGGACAGTTTAAAGTCCAGGCTGCAGATGGGAGATTTTGAGCAGCGTTTTGATCGAGTCGGCAGCTGCTACCATTTTATTTTCCAGAACGGTCTGAATCGCCTGGGCTGCTGCTCCAGCCTTCGGGTAGCCCAGCGCTGAGGAATGTAGAAGTAGCTCATAATCACTTCAGCCTCCTTCCCTCTGGGGTTTGAATTCAGAGACACAGCATAAAATACAATTTTGGATCTGTACTGGATGAATGCACGCTGGTAGGGGATACTGCTAGCATTACATAGTTATTTTCAGACGAAGTGCAGAGCCCTGGCTAATTCTCATCTTTAGTATTCATTCACTTTATCCTGATGTTTTGAAACTGATGTCAAAATAACTAAAAATAGCTCTGTTACCTGAATATGTGGCTTGAAATTGGGCTTGTCTGATCACATACTTTTTTCTTTTGTTTTTTCTCGTTGAATTAATAATTGGATAAATTCCTTTGTAAAAGCTGGAATAAATATTCGAAGGAAGAAGTGTCCCTAAAGCACACACTTTAAAAAATTTATTATGTGGTTGTCAAGCCCTATTTTACTTCGTAGGCTGCAGGCACGGAAGGAAGAGGGGAGGTGCAGATAAGGGGAAGGATGCAGTGAACAGAAGCAGGAAGAATGTGCTGTGTAAGAGAGAAGATATCCCTGCGGGCACTGGTGGTGCTCACCTGGGGGTGATAACAGCAGCACCCTTTGAAAGCTGTTGCTTCAGGGAGTGGAGTTAGAGCAGCCCTAACCCCGGTGCCTGGAGCAGTGCTGCATATTCCGAGCAAAAGAGGCGGACTGTGGATGTGGTGGGGGAATATCAGACTTTCCCTTTCTTGGTTGCAGGAATGTGAACTGGAATTAGAATAAACCCCGGCTTTCGGAGGGTTTAGTGCTAAGTCTATTCAGAAGCTTTTAGGAGAAAGCAGGAAT